>NC_090265.1:462233766-462536891 GCF_040414725.1 Anabrus simplex | reverse complement strand
CTACCGGTAAGCATAATATGTAGGTGGTGAATAAATAGTACACTGTCTCGCGACCACGTTGTCAAACTGCCGATAGTCTACCGGTAAGCCATGCGTCGTACATATACCGGTATTATTTATTTATACGTTGTGCAACATGTCGCAAACGTGACTGTGTTGCCAAATTGCCCATAAACCATACACGTATTTAAATTGCGCATTCATGTGCAACTTACGTTGCAGTTCCATTTACCTTTTAACCAGATTAGTGAACAAAATTTGGACGTGCGACGATTATGTAATTAAAGGTTTAAAGTCCGATTTTTGTATTGAAAATAAAGGATGCGACGATTACGCGGTGGCGACGATTATGCCGTGAAATACGGTATTTTACATATCATACCTACAAACTAGTTCACCACAAATGCAGTAAAAAATTTCCACTAAATAAGAAAACATCAAATACTGTAGATGTTAAACTTTAACAGCTCGAGAATTCTCAGATACAAAACAACAGGTTGTTGAGGGATGAGGAATTTCAAGTCTGTTATTGTGTCAACTTTTAACTTGCCTCAACTAAATACAGTAGAACCTCGATAATTCGAAATCGGTCAATTCAAAATCCCGCCTAATTCGAAGAAACACTCGTTCCCGGAAACATGAGGTACAGTTTTTCATTTTATTGAAATTGTTGAATTCAAAATACGGATAATTCGTAATCTGAAGAACAATGTCGGTCCCATTACCGTAATTCAGACTTTTAATTCAAAACTGCCTTTACATTAAAAGAAAAAAAAAAAGTATTTTACAGCGTAATTTAAATTCAAATTTATCCGCGTCATGATAAAACGCGTCTTCTGAAACGTGCAGGGATAGCTTTTTGCACTTTCACTCACTTCGGTGTGTCTACAGTGTGCTTCATACTTGCTAAGTTCGAGTGAAATCGTAATTCTTTTGTGTTCAGCATTTTAGGGAACGCCACAATATCACGTAGCAGGCAGTGTGTGGAGAAGTAGAATCCACGAACACCGGCAATGCCGACAGTTGGTGAAAAGTGTGACTCATATAATCAATTCATATGCACCGAACAATATTGTCAATTAGTACAATTTACAAATTTCATCATATAGATCGGTATTGATACAGTTAAAACTAAGAAACAATGTTCGGTTTTGGTCCACCCAACCAATATACATCATAGGTTTTGGTCCACCCAATCAAAACACATCATGTAGACCCACCGAAGGGAGTGTACGTGCGGAAAGCTACCCCACCCCCACCCCCCCCCACCGTTTTGGAACGTGTTCTATCATGACGCGGATAAATTTTGAATTTAAATTACTCTGTAACGTTCTATTGTTTTAAAATGTAAAGGCAGTTTCGAATTAAAAGTCTGAACTTTGGTAATGGGGACGACATTGTACTTCGAATTGCGAATTATCCGTATTTCGAATTAAACAATTTAAATAACATGCAAAACCGTATCTCATGTTTTCAGAAATGAGAGCTTCTTCAAATTAGGGGGGATTTTGAATTAACCAATTTTGAATTATCGAGTTTCTATTGTATAAGGAAGGGAACAGGAAAAATTGCAACAACTATCGAGGTATCCCACTGATTACTATACCAGGCAAAGTATTCAATGGCATCTTGGAAGGGAGAGTGCGTTCAGTGGTTGAGAGGAAGTTGGATGAAAACCAGTGTGGTTCCAGACCACAGAGGGGCTATCAGGATCAATTTTCAGTACGCGCCAGGTAACTGAGAAATGGTATGAGAGGAATAGCAGTCGTGTTTATGTTTCATAGATCTAGAGAAAGCATATGACAGGGTACTAAGGAAAAAGATGTTCACCATACTGGTGGACTATGGGATCAAGATTATTAAAATCAATCAAAGGCATTTATGTTGAAAATTGGGCTGCAGTGAGAATTAATGGTAGAATGAGTTCTTGATTCAGGGTACTTACAGGGGTCAGACAAGGCTGTAATTTTTCCACCTATGTTGTTCGTAGTTTTCATGGATCATCTGCTGAAAGGTATAAAGTGGCAGGGAGGGATTCAGTTAGGTGGAAATATAGTAAGCAGTCTGGCATATGCTGACGACTTGGTCTTAATGACAGATTGTGCCGAAAGCCTGCAGTCTAATATCTTGGAACTTGAAAATAGGTGCAATGAGTAAGGTATGAAAATTAGCCTTTCAGTAGGTAAGAAATTCAGTAAAACTGAACGTCCGATTGGTAATACAAAGCTGGAACAGGTAGATAATTTCAAGTATTAAGGTTGTGTGTTCTCCCAGGATAGCAATAAACGAAGGTCGATCAAATACAAACAGGTTTTTTGTTCCTGAACATCAACAGTTGGTAGGACTGGCTCCGCGCTTCTGCTATGCTTGGGCAGGACTGTTAGGAGTGGGGAGAACGAGCTGTTAAATATTTCCCGCCGTTTCGTCAGTAACACTCACAATGTCAGAGCAACAGGTGCACCTCCCCACTGCACAATATATAATTATAAAATTTCTTGCACGTGAAGGAGTGTTAGCCAAAACTTGACTGTCAGTTGGCAAGGTTCTTGCAACTGTTTTTTCTATCGGTGAAGCATTTTGCTAACTGATTTTTTGCCTGAGTGACGCACAATCAATGCTACTTACTACTGCGAGCTGTTGAACAAGGCGAGGGTTGCATATCGCTGCAAAAAAAGAGACTAACCAATTCGACAGGTCATCCTCCTCCACGACAATGCGCGGCCCCGCACTGCAGCTCTAACTGTCTCCAAGCTACAGGAAATGCACTTGGACTACACTTGATCATCCTCCTTACAGCCCAGACTCATCACCCTGCGATTTCCATTTGTTCGGACCGCTTAAAGAAGCTCTAGTAGGGCAACGATTTGAAGATGATGAGAGTGTGGAAGATCTTGTGCGCAACTGGCTGGTGACACGACCCTGTTCATTTTACGATCAAAAAACTGCTAATACATTGGGACAAATGCATTTCCAAAGCAGGAAACTATGTGGAAAAATAAATTGTAATTGCCTTGTGTTCTTCAATAAATTAACTTGAATAAAAAATAAAATCTTGTTTATATTTGATCCCCCTCATAGTAAAAGGGTTTGAAACAAGGTGCAGTAAAGCTAATGCAGTGAGCTCGCAGTTGCGATCAACAGTATTGTGTAAGAAGGAAGACAGCACCCGGACGAAACTATCTTTACATTGGTCTGTTTTTAGACCAACTTTGCTTTACGGGAGCGAAAGCTGGGTGAACACAGGATATCTTATTCGTAAGTTAGAAGTAACAGACATGAAAGTAGTGAGAATGATTGCTGGCAACAAATACGTGGGTCAATACTAAATATTAATTATTTATATTTATTTACACAAGTCTAGTACATGTTTCGGGAATCTATATACATTCCCTTCATCAGCTAGTCAAATTAAAATTAAAATTCTTGTACACAAAAAGACCTAATAAAAAGGGAGGGGGGGGGGGCATTAAGAAATCCAGAACTATTGCCAATACATCCACCTACATATTTGTTGTGATCAAGTCAATACGGATCAAATACCGGCCACTATGGTCAAGATTATTAATAATGATTGCTGGTACAAACAGGTGAGAACAATGGCAGGAGGGTAATCAGAACGAAGAGATAAATGCTAAATTAGGAATGAACTCAATGGATGAGGCTGTACGCATTAACCGGCTTCGGTCGTGTGGTCATGTGAGACGAATGGAGGAGGATAGGTTACCTAGGAGAATAATTGACTGTTGTGGAGGGTAAGAGAAGTAGAGGGAGACCAAGACAATGATGGTTAGACTCAGTTTCTAACGATTTAAAAATAAGAGGTAAGAACTGAATGAGCCCACAGCACTATTTGCAAATAGAGGATTGTGACGAAGTTTAGTAAATTCACAGAGGCCTGCAGACTGAACAGTGAAAGGCATGACCATCTATTATGTATGTATGTATGTATGTATGTATGTATGTCATCATCATCATCATCATCACCATCATCATCATCATCATCATCACCACCACCATCGTTTCCCTTTATCCAGCTGTAGCCGGGTAGGGACAAATATGGTTCTTCTCCACTTTCTTCGGTCTTTCCAACACTGTGTCCCAGTCCAGGTTTCTTTCTATAATGCTGCATTGGATGGTATCCTTCCATCTCAATCGTGGTCATCCACGGCCTCTCCTTCCTTGGATTTGCATTTCCATCACCTTTTTTGGCATTCTTTCGTCGCTCATTCACTTTATGTGTTCAAACCATCTTAGTCGGCTCTTCTCTATTCTATCATTCATTTTTTCCACCCCAATTTCTTCCCGGATTTTCTCATTCCTTATTTTGTCTCTTCTACTCTTCTGTATCATACTCCTCAAGAACTTCATTTCGGCTGCCTGCATTCGACTCTCATCCTTCTTTGTCATTGTCCAAGTTTCTGCTCCGTAAGTTGTTATGGGTACCATAATACATCTTGTACATATTATCCTTTGCTTCCGTTGGCACATCTTTATCCCATAACATGCTTCTTACACTATGATAGAAAAAACTTCCAGCTTGAATCCTTTTACTAATCTCAGCATCCAGTCGAGCATTCTCCATTAATTCACTCCCCAGGTATTTAAACGTTTCCACTACTTCCAGGGGCTTGTCTGCAAGTCTAATCTGACCTTTCCCTTCTTTCTCCCCTCTAGTCATAACAAGAGTTTTACTCTTTTCTACACTTATTTTCAATCCACATTCTTCGATCGTCCCATTCACCACATTCAACTGTTCTTGAACCTTCCTGTCGTCTTCTCCCCAAATCACAATATCATCTGCAAATAACATTGTTCATTTCTCTTCCTCGATATGCCGCTTTTGCTGTTCTCATGATGTAATCCATTACTATTGTAAACAGGATTGGTGATAGAACACTTCCCTGTCTCAGCCCCTTAGTTATTTTGAACCAACTTGTCCAGCCAACTTGTGTTTGCACGCAACTACAACATTCCTTATACAATGCCTTGATCATTTTTATTAATCCCTGTCCAATTCCTTTTTGCACCAGACTGTCCCCAACTTTCGTCCTGGGGACACTGTCATATGCCTTTTGAATGTCAATGAATGTCATCACCATATCATTCCCGTATTCCCAATGCTTTTCCATTAGTTGTCTCATAATGAAAATGGGCTTTATTGTTGACCTTCCACTTCTGAAACCAAACTGATTTTCCTGTATCTGATTCTCAACCCTCAACCTTATTCTACTTTCCAGTATCCTTTCCATTATCTTAGCAACATGCAATATTAGAGTAATTCCCCTGTAGTTCTTCAAAACTTTCTTATCACCTTTCTTGAAAATTGGGATGATTATTCCTTTTTGCCAATCCTCAGGGACCTCCTTATTCTCCCAGACATTAATGAGAATCCGATATGTCCACTGCAGGCCTACAGCTCCAGCCAGCTGCCTTTATCATCTCCACTGAAATTTCATCTATTCCAGCAGTTTTTCCATTCTTCATCTTTCTTACTGCCATTTCAATTTCATTCATTGTAATTTCTTTATCCATTTCTTCATCAACTAATTGACTTTCCTGGTCGTCCATTGAATGACTGTCATCCGTTCTTATGTTCAGCAGCTTCTGAAAATACTCTCTCCATCTATTTCTTATTTCTTCTGGCTTTGTTAAAATTATGCCACCTTCGTCCTTCACAAATCTGGTGTTTACTTGATCTCTCTTTTTGTTTCTTAAGATACCATACAGTAATTTCTTGCTTCCCTGCATATCATCTCTCAATTTCTGTGTGAATAAGGCCCAGATTTCCTCTTTTCTTCCTCCACTACTTTCAAGGCCAAATTCTTTGCCTCCACATATTTTCTTCAGTCATAGATGTTTTCCATGCTTTCCATGCCATTTTCTTTTCCTTCACTTTAATCTTTACCCTATCATTCCACCAGTGTGTTTCTTTGTCTTTCACATTCCCATGTTCTACCACACACCTTTTCTGCACATCCAACCAGTGCTTCCTTAAACCTTTCCATTCCTCTTCAACATTCCCCACCTCTGTCCTGGGTACCAAGGGTATTATTTCCCTTTGAAATTCTTCTTGTATGCTTTTCTCCTTCAACTTCCATACTTTAATTCTTTTCTCTCTTCATAATTGGGGTTTTTCAATCTTTCCAACTTTCAATTTTCCTATCACAACTCTATGATCCCCACCAAAGGCTTCTTCAGGCATGGCTGTTACATCTACAAGGTTCTTCCGGTGTTCTTTCTCTATGATTATATAATCAATCATGGTCTTTGTTCGTCTGTCTCCCCAGCCATACGATGTAATCTTCTGACTGTTCTTCTTCCTAAACCAGGTGTTTCCAACAATCATTTGATTCCTAATGCAAAAATCCACCAACAACTCGCCTTCTGGATTTACATTTCCAAATCCAAAGGGCCCTACAACATCTTCCTTTCCTTGTCTTTCCATTCCAACTTGTGCATTTAGATCTCCCATCAATAGTACTTCCTTATCTTCTATCTGTCTCTCCACTTCCTCTAAGAAGTCCTCTAGATGTTCATCTATGCAACCAGTTTGTGGGGCATACAACTGAGATCTTTCACGCCATTTTCAAACTGGAGTCTCATCATCATCATCCTATCGCTGACGTACTTTGTATATTCCACATATTCTTGGATTTCTCTTCGAAGTATGATGGCCACTCCATTTTTTGCTTCAGGTCCTTCACTGTAATACAGCCTGTATCCTTCTCTCAGAGGGATTTCCCCTGTACCCCTCTTCTTGGTCTCGCACAGTCCAAGTATGGCTATATCTTTTTCTATCATGAAGTCAACCAGTTCTTCTGTCTTTCCCGTCAGTGTCAGTACATTAACTGTTGCAATTTTGATGTAGTTTGGTGCTGGTTGCCCATTTTTTACAGTCCCCCAGCACCTGAAGAGCTGCGCTTCGCTTTTACCAGGGGACGCCCTAACCTTTTCCGAGGCACCATATCTGCTTTGTCCATACAGGCTATTTTTACGATGGGCTCGCCACACCCAAAGGCATTTTATACCCACTGCCAGGTTCAAAATTAGGCCGCCCCTAACATGGAGACAGACGCCTTTCGTAGCCGCTCCTCTGGAGTACAGATGCTACGGGTATGCCCCTTCCGCCACCTCCACCGTACTGAAGTCCACCTTCTCCGCCGTAGATGCCGTTGAGGTCTTCACTCGTAACCCTGAGCTGGGACCCATACCAGATGTTACACACCGGGTCAGTGTGCTCTGGGACTCATATAGGCAGGGACGCCACTCCCTGGGTAGGGCTGCCTCCGAAGAGGGTCCCTACCTGCTACCTGTATGTATGTATGTATGTACAGGTGTAAAATTATATCCATCCATATCCCCTGTCCTATATAAAAGGAATGAAGTAAACTGGAAAGGATTCAGAGTCAAGCTCAACTGATTATTTTACGAGAAGCTCAGTCTCCAGCCAACTGCTTCCAACCTTAACAGCCATAATGAAAAGATACGACCTATGTTTGCTTTGGAAGTCCTACACTGGTACTGTCCAATCCTCTTCCCTTCATCCACTTTAACTTTCCTTTCATTCTGCCCATCAAGGGCAGGGAGTAATCCTTCTTCTCCCTCTGCCCACTCAAATGTTAATCTCTCAGGGTTTTACAGTAGGCACCCAAAATAAACCTCTTACCACCAGCACACACATTTTAGGTGGGCTATAAGGAAGGAGAGAGAGAAATAACAAAAGAATAATTAACACTGTGATCGGTTATTAGGTATTTTATGACACCTAGGACTTGTTCAGTTGGTTTTTGAAGGAAGTGTAAGCAGTAAGAACGGTAGGGATAGACCTAGGTATGAATATGACAAGCAGATTAAACCACATGTAGGATGAAGTAGTTAGATAGAAATGAACTGGTTAGGACAGGATAAGCTGGCATGGAGAGCTGCTCAAACCAGTCTATGGACTGATGACTCATACAACATGTTATGTTAGAATAGTGTGGCTATGGGGCACTGTAGTGCACAGCATATGGTGAACAGTTCTTTTTTCTTTTTTTGCTAGGGGCTTTACGTCGCACCGACACAGATAGGTCTTATGGCAACGATGGGATAGGAAAGGCCTAGGAGTTGGAAGGAAGCGGCCGTGGCCTTAATTAAGGTACAGCCCCAGCATTTGCCTGGTGTGAAAATGGAAAACCACGGAAAACCATCTTCAGGGCTGCCGATAGTGGGATTCGAACCTACTATCTCCCGGATGCAAGCTCACAGCCACGCGCCTCTACGCGCACAGCTCATTTTATTTACCATCCATAATATACACTAGGGAAATAAAATAATGTTAATGAGTGTCACCTAAAGCATAACTAAATTCTATAATACAAATGGTCCCAAGAGCACTAAAAAAATACATATTCAAAGATAATGGGCATTATCAGAGAAAAGGAGATGCATATCACAGAATTACATTAACAGATTAGCTCACCTGAGCAGTAGACAGACTTTTGATCATCTGACACACTCAAGCAAAGAATGTCAGCTAAATGTGTAGGAAAGCTTTCAATTAACGTTCCCATCTGGCCATTCCAAAAGGAGAGCTTGCCCCTGTTGAAAAGAAAAAAAGAAATGAAATAAGATAAAATAAAAGCAGTTATTCTAGAAAAAAGAACAATATATGAAGAAATACGCAGCAAAACAGTACAAACAAATATTTCACTTTAAAAAAAAAATGTTTTCAAGGTATGATATGCAAAGTTGTTCCAGAATGTTGACAAATATAAATTTTTAAGAATGAACTGGGCAGAATGGTCACACATATTAACGAGCTAAGGCTAGAAAACCAAGCTCTGCGTATAGGTGACCAGCGGGTTCGAAATCTACTGGGTTCTAATAATCTCCATATGCATAGCAGTTGGGATCACAAGTAGTTCTTATTCTTCATTGTCCATCTTGTATAACAAATCATTTTTCTGAATAGAGTTCTCATAAAGGTTATATTTCAATACTTCTTTTATTTATTTTGTTATTCTTGTATCCTTGAACTAGGCATTCTGGACTTGTTGGATTATTTCACTGGTCATGACCAAAGCAATGGCATGGACTGGATAACGACAAGCAAAGTGTGGCCCAATCAAACCAGCCTCGCTGATCCTACCCCAAACATGGAGCTCAGGCACACCAAGTTATTTCTGGATAATCTTGTGTGGTTTTTTGTCTATCCAGAATACACAGTTATGTCTGTTCACATGGCCATTAAATTTGAAACATGCTTCATCCAGGGCCGATTTAGTGAAATTTGTATCAGCTTCACAGATAATCGCAAACAATTCGCAAAATTGTTGTCTATCTCAATTATCCTCATTTAGAGCATGCAGCAGTTGTGAATGGAATGGTTTGAAGCATAAATGTTGCAGAATATCTTGTACAGTTGCTCTTAGTATTTGCACAGCTGATACTTTTCACGTTTATTTCTTATAATTCTTCACAATGGCTTATGCAACAATTCAGTGTTTTTCTGCCAGTGCAGAATGTGGCCTTCCCCACTGTGGAGTATCAGCAACGCTACAAATGATTTTAAAATTCATATTCAACTTATATACAGTAGAAGTCTGCTATAGCGAGTACAGCATACAGCGGGAACTCCATTTTGTGCAACATTAACTGTGCAATACGGCATTTGTGGTTTGTGAGGAACAGTTAACAAGTAAAGAAATGGTTACAGTGAAGCTGGGAACTAATATGACGGGAACCGAAAAACTCAAACTTATAGTGATCAGAAAATCGACAAAGCCTATCTGTTTCTTGGGTGTGAATTAATTACCGGTCACGTACGAAAGCATGCCCAGAAGTCGCGGATTACAAGCTCCATTTACAAAACTCGCCTGCGTGGTATTGACGAGAAGTTTCAACGTGAAGGGAGGAATGGTTAACCACAATAAACAGAAGAGAATAATGGAATTTTATCCAAAGGTGTTATTTTTTTGCTAGTTGTTTTATGTCGCACCGACACAGATAGGTCTTACAGCGATGATGGGACAGGAAAGGGCTAGGAGTGGGAAGGAAGTGGCCGTGGCCTTAATTAAGGTACAGCCCCAGCATTTGCCTTGTGTGAAAATGGGAAACCATGGAAAACCATTTTCAGGGCTGCCGACAGTGGGGTTCGAACCTACTATCTCCCGAATACTGGATGCACTTAAGCGACTGCAGCTATCGAGCTCGGTCCAAAGGTGTTAACGGAGCTATGTTCCTTGTTTCACTACTGTATGTACTGTATCCTGTCTTCTAAAAAGTTGCTATAATAAGTGCTATAATTAAAAAGATGCCATAAAATAGAGTTTCTTTGTATATTTTTAAGTATTGTTAAAAATAATGTCTTCAGTAAAAGCACGTAGATACATATGATTCAATTATGTGCTATACATGCACAAAAACGCTATTCTCTATATCTCGAAATTTCAATAACTCGAAATAAAATTTATCTCCAGAGGTGATTCAAGATATCGAGATTCCACTGTATTTATATCACACCGACACAACTTCCTGAAATACATTCAATTCATTAAAATTATGAAGTAAGAATGAACAAAATTGCACTGTAATACGTGAAACTACCACATACAAAACAGATCGGTATGTCTCATACATTATAAACATACAACTTTGACATGGGGAAAAGCACAGAACCACTAGAAAGAACATGTGGCCTACAACTGCAACGAAATTACGCATAGAAACGATGTTAATAGTGCGTAAACCACACAAAAAGAAACTCATTCTTTCATCACGATTAACTGAGTCGCTAGAGGCGCAGTTAGCATCTCTTGCTTGTAGGACGATTGCCCTCCCGAATCCCCAGCCGTAAAGCACACATGCTGCTGCAGTAAGCAAACGATGGTAATAGTGCCGAACCACACAATAAGATACTCATTCTTTCGTCATGATTAACTGATTACAAGATATTGGAATCATTCCGTATTGACGGTTTTCACTTTACAAAGGTGAAAAATGAGAGTATCCTCCTAATTCAATACAATAAATATTCCGTCATTAGACGGAGTAAACAAATTCAAACTTTTTTTAGCTCGTTTGAGCCATCTCAGTGAAAAATGAGGGGAGATTTGAAATAATTTACATAATATAAGTTGAAAAAATGCTAAAAAACATAATGAAGGAGCAAATGATAAAACAAACAAAAGAGAGCCTAGACAGAAACAAAATTAGTACAAATATACAATATTTACATCAATATGCGGAGCAAAAAATAACTCACTGCGACAAAATTCAGTGAAAAGGTGTTAATTTAAAATAATAATTGAAACTAAAAACTGTGTTAACCTAAGAAAACAAAGGAATGAAAAAACAAATGATGCAGACGGAAATGAACAATAGTAGCACATGGTGAGGTTGTGGACCTCATAGTTTACATAGTTTACAGTGATTTCAACCTGTTTGTTATTGTTACTAAACAATATTTTGAGAATTCCTTGTATGATTGGTTAGTAATAGGCATTTTTCTATGTTATAATTTTAGCATGTTAACTTAAGATATTTCTAAAGTGTAACATATTTTCAGTGTATTCCTTGTATGATTGGTTAATGATTCTGACTTTTGACCTTAAGGTTACCTACAGGCTGATGATGCCCTTAACAAGGGGTGAAACATGTTCCTAAGAAGTGAACATAGTACTATGTAAATTTCACCCACGTAGCACGTGGCTTGTATTGAATAGGTGGTACAATAGAATAAATTATTTTGTGATAATTTGCTTATACTTTGTCATCCCATAAAAGCTCTCTGACTTGATGATAAAATTTCAGGGTTGATTTCATTACTTCCATTAATAATGCTACCCAGATATGTAAACTGTTCTATATTCTCTAACCGTTCTTCGTCTATGTTCGCTTGGCTTCTCTTTTCCACAGTGCATGACTACAGTTTTCTATTTACTAATTACCATTCCAAACTCCTTCAGATTTTCATTCCAAACGTCCAGCCTCCTTTGTACTACCTTTTCTCCCTTTCCTGAAATCACCACATCATCTGCAAATACCAAAGCATTCACTTCATCACTACTGATACTCTATTTTATAACGTTTTATGATTTCATCCATCAATGTAATAAACAATAATGGTGACAGTGCACTTCCTTGTTTGAGACCTTTTTTGCATAAAATGTTTCAATAATAGGGAGAACATACGAAACAAAGTATAATTTTAAGGCATTAAATCATTAATTTCAGTGAACCGGTAAAGAATGCCTAGGGTACGCATAGCACAGGATTTTGTAGACTGAATATGAGCAGTCTATTATAACACTTAGGTCTCTTACCTGAGAAGCCGATTGCAATGTATTTCCCTGGATGGTATATGCAGTGTCCATTCCTTGCTTTAGCAATGAAAAGGAGATTGTATTGCACTTCTTAACATTGGGAGAAAGATTCCATTTCTTAAACCAGTCACCACACGAATTGAGAACAGTCTGTAATTCATCACAGTCATCAGGCGTAGACACTTCTCTTAGGATTTTCAGGTCATTGGCGTACAAGAGGAGGGAACTCGGATTGTTTTGGGTGCAAAGAATTATGTCATCGATATAGAGAACAAAGAGTAGGGGTCCCAGAAAAATGCCCTGAGATACACCTGATAACACAGATAACCATGATGATTCAGATTTAGGGAGTACCACTCTTTGTTTTCTGCCGGAGAGAAAACTTGTTATCATTGACAAGATGAGGCCATGGATATTAAATCTGTTAGCAAGCTAATGAAGAAGAAGTGCGTGATCCACTGAGTTGAATGCTTTGGCCAGATCTATATAGATTACATCTGAGATTTATTTTCTCTTGCTGAAATAATGTGGTGATTGAGAACAGTGAGGTTAGTGAGGCATCATTTTCCAGGAGTGAATCCTGTGTTCTTCTTCAGATAGGTATGGCTGTGTGAAAAAGAGGAGTCAGCGGTGGATTATTCTTTCAAGGACAGAGGATAGTACTGGAACGATAAGATATTGGGCGGTATGATGAGATATCATGTTTGTTGCCAGATTTGAAATTAGGTGTGATATCAGCTTGTTTCCAGCTGTCGGGGAATGTACCAGTAACCATACACAGGTTTAAAACTGTAGATAACGGCACACAGAGAGATGCAGAAGTATTTTTGAGGAATATAGGGCCAATATCATTGTGCCCGGTGGAACGGTTTTTTGGGAGACTATTGAGAAAATTTTGAACTTCGTTAGGGGTCGCTGATATTTGTGACAGTGAGCAACTGCAAACACTATTGATCTGTGGTAGTTCTGTGATAAGTGCAGGAGGGGTAAAGGTGGAGTGAAAGTACTCATTGAATTTTTGAGACCTTAATTCAGTTGGGACATCATCACTATGTAGTTTAAGATTCAGTGGTAACTGGGGTGACTTTCTACGTGATGAAATGAGGGTCTAAAATTTTTTAGGGTTGTTTTTAAGGTTTCCAGTTATAGAAGTGATGTGCCAGTTGTAGTCATTCTTAAGGTACGATTTTGAAATTTTCCTGCGGTGTTTAAAAGTATTATACGTGTGTCAATTGGGGATAGCCTTCCAGAGTGAACACGCACGGGTTTTGTTCTTTAGTACCAATTTAGTTTTGGCACTCAGCCAGGGTGGATATTTGTGTGTTCTGGGTTTGGAGAAAGGTACATGCTGTTTAATAGTGGTAAATATTAAATCCTCAAACAGGGAAACCGCACTGTTGACGTCACGCTCAGCTGATAACCAGCACCAAGGGAAGGATGACAAGTCCTGATTGACAACTATAGCCAGTCCACTTTACTCCACAGAGGAAATGCTTGCCACGCAACGGGGGGGGAGTCTTTATGTCGATAAGCTGGTAGGCTGAGGGTAGCTTCAACTGAGTCATGGTCAGCCCTAAGAATGTTTCTGCCAACAGATACACTAACACTAGTTACTGTTGGGTTCTCTTCCTTTTCTCCAACTATTATTTCCATTTTCTTATCTCTTTCCTCCCCCGAGCAGTCATCCACATTATAAAGTTTTTCAAAATACTTTGCCATCACCTTCTGAAGACCCTTTTCGTCATGTACTATGGATCCATCTTCTCTCTCTAATGCCTTGATTTTTTATTTTCGATTTTATTACTCTGTATAATAGTTTCTGATTTCCTCGATTATCTTGTTCAATTTTGTTGGTAAACTCTCCCCAACATTTCTCCTTTTTCTTCCTTGATACTCCTCTTTACTTGAAGTTTCAATCTTCTGTATTACACATGTAACCTTTCTATCCCTCTGATATATTTTTTTGCTTTTCCTTATTCATTTCTTCTTTCACCTTGTTCCTTTCTTTTATTTCTTTTTTTATTTTCTCTGTCCACCACCGTGTCTCCTTTCCCTTTGCTTTTGTTTTTGCACATACCTCAATTGCTGTTTTAAATTGTCTCACTCTTTTTCTCCACTTCGTATTTCCGTGTTAGGCAACTTCCTTTTTATACAATCTTGGAATGCCATTCTTTTATCCCCCTCCTCCAATTCCCAAATCCTATTCTTTGGTTTCTTTTACAATATAATTTTACACTATAATATAATAAAGAGAGAGTGTGAATTTTGTTAGTTTGCGTATATCTGGAGGGTAATCTCAGAAACTACTGGACCGATTCTAAAAATTCTTCCACTAATAAAAAGATACATTATCCCTGAGTACTATAGGCTATATTTTAATTTCAAAACAATTCAAGGGAGGGAGCGACGGGGGAGGTATAAAAATAATAGGCTAATATAGGCAAAATATCGAAACTGTCTTGCAAGGACAAGACAAAGCTCATTTTAAGCCCCTTGACGCAGAGCAAAACTTGGTAAGCCCTACGGGCCCTAAAACCAACCGTTATGGCGATGTTGGCACTACACTACCCCCGCTCTAAGAATCAGATAAAGAAATAATCTGCCATAACCATGGCAAGGTCAGCTCCAGGATTCTACAGCAGCGAGATTATGTATGTTTGAGCATAGCTGCCAACCAAAATTGGTACACGTAATCCCCGAGGGACATTGACTGTATTTTATTTTCAAAACAATTCGAGGGAGGGGGGGGGGGTGACTGGGGTAGGCATAAAAATAATAAGCTAATATAGGCGAAATATCCAATTTGTTGCACAAGGATGAGACAAAGTTCATTTTAAGCCCCTTGACACAAAGAACAAAACTCTGTGAACCCTACGGGCCCAAAAACCATGTTTTAAGGCCCTAAAACCAACTGTTATGGAGATACTGGCACCACACTACCCCTGCTCCAGGAATCGGATAAAGAAATTAACTGCCATAACCATGGCATCGTCAGCTCCAGGATTTTATAGCAGCAAGATTATGCGCGTACGTTTGGGCATAGATGCCAACCAAAATTGGTACACATAATCCCTGCACATATCTACAGTATATCTCAAAAAAATTAACATGTTACAGACATGTGGTGGTATTTATAATTGCTTTCAAAAATAAAGAAACAAGTATTACTTTGCTTTCGGAAAAAACACTTAAGGAGAGGGGGAGGGGGGACTGAAGAGTGGGTTGGTGTGAATTTTTATGATGAGCATATCTACAGTACATCTCAAAAAGCTTCACATGTCACAGATGTGAAAATTGGTATTTTTAATATTTTACAAATTAAAAAACCAGGTATTATTTAGTTTTTTGAAAAACAACTTAACGTGGGGGTAAAAGGGACTGAAAAGTGGGTTGAATTATTCTTATTAGGATACTGATATATCAAAAACTGAAGATGTTATAGACGTAAAAATTGATAATTGGAGTCTCCTTTAAAAGAAAGAAATATGTATTCTTTTGTTTTAGGAAAATCCACTTAAGGGGGGATGAAAGGATGAAACATTAGTTGAATTATTTGTAAGAGGTTACTTATATCTAAAAAAAAAAGCTAAAGATCTTAGACATGAAAATCGGTGTTCGGCATTTCCTTTAAAAATTTATAAAACATGCATTTTTGATGGGAAAATCAACTTGGGGTGGGGGGTGGGGGGAGGGAGGGTGAGAAATAGGAGTTGAATTCTTTTCATGAGGATACAAATATCTCAAAGACTGAAGATGTTACAGACGTGAAAACTGGTATTTGGAATCTCCTTTAAAAATAAAAACACGTAAAAATGAAAAAGCAGGTGAATTTTTACAATGAGTACCAGAATATCTACAGTGCATGACACAAACTTAACATGTTACAGACATGAAACTTGACACTTGGAAAATCCTTTAAAAATAATGAAACTTTTTTTTTTTTTTACCTGAGAGAAGACATTCTCACGTGTACAGTTCTTTGTCGCATGGTCATCTTAGCCCCAAACAGCAATACCACAAACGTGGTTTACAAAGAGTTTCTGGGGTAAATGAAGCATAATTTTTCGGTGAGTTTTTATACTTTAGGAATTTTCAGATAACGTCTTAGTACGATGCCGAGGAATGATTACTTTAAGCCACGGGTAACTGCTAGTGCTAAATATATAAATAAACAATAGGTATACATTTTCACTCTATGAGAGAAACTTTGTTAAGATCGAAAATAGGGCACAATGACAAAAATTGTGGAGCAAGTCAAAGGAAGTGTACAAGGGTATATACCGCCTGATCTGTAATGAGAATTGACACACTAATTGACGTAGAAGCTGAGGAGAAATGGAACATGAAAGAGAAATTTATCAGAGGTAAGTTGTTATCGGACTGTTACGAATGGTGTTCAAATCAATTTCTATTCTGAATTCAACGCAGGCAGACTAATTCTGCCAGTTCTTCAAAAAATTTTGTAATCCATCACTGGCTATCTTAACGACTATGATATTGATGCCACAAGCTAGTAACTCATAATCATTCTTTTTTTTTTCAAATTTTGTACTAGTAAATTTTTAAATACCTTTTTTTATTCATCCCCATGAGATATTTTTACTGTATTTTGTTTTATTCAACAAACACAATCTAATGAAAAACTTACCTAGAATCACCAGAAATAATTGTGAAGTCATCAGTAACAGCTAAACACCATACAATAGTCTCTCTATTCCGTTCATTTCGACCTGTAGTCATACGGTGTACAGCATGCCCCTTGTGAACATTCCATATACGAACTGTATCAATAGAACCCGTAACTATAGCCTCTCCTGATGCATCCCAAGCCAGACACAAAACACGACCTGCAAATATTCAGTTCCTAATAAATTATAACATTCTATTATTATTATTATTATTATTATTATTATTATTATTATTATTAAATACAAGCACAAAAACAAGCAAGTCCAAAGATGAGCTATATTATTGGTTTTATGCAACCTGAAAATATCTTACTATGGACCAATCAAGTAAAATACAGTTTGCATATGAATTTAACTATTTTGAAATTTTCACAATAACCTTTTGTTAAAATTAATATTTCATCAAAGATTTTTACCTTCTTGCCTGTCCAAAATCTTAACAAACTCCAAACCATCTTCAGTTACCTTAAAGATGTTAATATAGCCATCTTCAGTACCAACCTAAAAAGTAAAAAAGAAAACAGAAAAAACAAATACAAATAAATGTATCAAAGAAGTAAAATATTCTATTGGAAACTTATGCCACAAATACACACACACTGTATCATAACTGCTATTTTCAACTAAATGGCCCTAGAACTTTGTGTTCCTTGGAAAGAGACATGGTACAGAGTTTATAGAATTTAAAAAAAAAAATGCAATTTTTGCATAATTTTAGGGAAGTTTCAAGTACAGGAGCTAACACACAGCCCTTGAATAAATATTTCAAAAACTTGCACTAAAAATTCACATTCAAGTTGCATTCCTGAATTTAAAAACACTACCTGTGGGAAGTACTCAATTGTACCATTCCCTCCTCTTTCAAGAATCAATACCTAATGTTTTGCAAGTTGGTACAAGATTTTTTTAAGATAAACGTCTACATTTTGCTTATATGTAACATATTTTCTTATTAAGATTTTGGCACTGTCAAGAAGCATATATGAGGAAAACTTACAGCCAGATGACTATGATCTCTGCTAACGTCAAGACACCATGCCGGTCCAGATGTCACTGGTACTTCGTACTGAAATGGAAGGAAAAACTTACTTGTAAAATAAGAATTCAACATTCTAACTAAATAAATAATTATACAGCACAGTTCAGATTTTTATATTCTAGGAACTATATAATTCAAATGGTATATAACGCATCATTTCACAAAGATACAACCAGGTGAGTTTGAAACAAAGAATTAAGGATTTTATCAACTAAAGTGTGTTCATATAATTAAGGGTTGAAACGAGCTTCATATTGATGGTATTTTGCAAAAAGGGCATTATCAACTAAATTTCAACTTTTCAGGAGGTGAAAAGAAAAATGTTTTAAATAATCAGCATTTGATATTTCACCCCTCTGTACATCAATATTTGCAGAAATTTTCTGGAAGTCTTTTCGTATTAATGCTACAACGATAAATTAAATGACAAATCTATTGGGTCGATGCATAAGTTCATGCGATATTCTTTTAGGTTGGCAACAATGCGGCATGAAGGGAATGCTTATTGTTATTCCATTGTTTCAACTGAGTTTGGAGTTTGTGTGTTGTGAAACACAGGTTTTCTCGATTGTGAATGTATTATGTGTGTTTATTTCAGAAAAAGTGATATGGAATGTCAAGTTAAGAAAAGTGAGCATATCTGACACATTTTTCTCTTTCAGTTTAACCGAGGATCCAGTGCAGCAGGAGCCGTGAGAACAATTTGTGAAGTGTACGGGAAGAAACAACTGCTAAAAGAACAGCACAAAAAAGGTTTTACCATTTTTGTGCAGGACAGTTTGACTTGTCTGATGATCCACGTTCTGGAAGACCTTCAGATTTTGATGAAAATAACTTGAATGGGTTGCTTCATGAAAAGCCTCATCAAACAACGCGGGAAATGGCGCAAGTTTTTTGATGTGATCAGTCAACTACTGTACACCATTTGCATTCGATGAGTAAGGTACAGAAATAGGGTATATGGGTACTACATGTGCTAAGTGACAGTAACAAAAATCGACGAGTAAATATTTGTTCACCACTGCTTGTCCGGCACCAGTTGGCTTGTGATAGGCACGAAGCATTCCTTACATTGTCACCGGTGACGAGAAATGGTGCTTGTATGTCAACATGAAGAAGAGGAAAGAGTGGCTCAGCCCATCAAAAAAAGCAAATCCCTGTGCCAAGGATCCACAGAAAATCATGTTGTGTGTTTGGTGGAACAAAGATGGCATTCTTCACTATGAACTTCTTCCGAAAAACGTAACGATTACCTCTGCTGTGTATAGTGAGCAGCTAAGATGGCCTGCCACTGCTACTGACAACAGAAGACAAAAACAACAACCAGTCTGATTGCTCCATGATAACGCTTGTCTGCATACAGCGCAAGTGACCAAAGGTGTAATTACTGAACTTGGCTGGGAACCTCTTCTTCATCCTCCATATACCCTGACCTCGCCGCCTCAGATTTCCATCTTTTCCGCTCTCTTTCTAACCACATTCAGGGGCAAGTGTTTCCTGACGAAGCTTCTCTTGACCAATGGCTAACAGATTTCTTCCAGTCAAAACCAAAACAGTTCTACAGGTGAGGCATTCAACTGCTACCTGAACTTTGGCAGGTCATAGAGAGTAGAGGTGCATACATCACTGGGTGATTGTGATTTACAGTCGTGACAGTGACAGTAAAATAAAATAAAATAAGAAATATAAGAACTGCTGAACTTATGCATCAACCCAAAATATACATATTAAAAAACACGTCCTGACTGACTGACTCATCATCGCCGAGGCAAAACTACTGGACATAAAGAAATTAAATTTTGGGGATACGTTTATATTACAATGTAGGTAATAACTAAGGGAGGATTTTTTTATATTCCATCGCTAAGGGGATGAAAAGGAGGGTGAATTTTTAAAATGAGTGTCTATATTTCAAAAACTTAACAGTTTAAAGACGTGAAAATTGGTATTTGGAATATCCTTTAAAAATTAGGAAATAAATATTTTTTTGTTTTTGGAAAATCCTCTTAAGCGGGGGGTGGGGGGTGTCAAAAAAGGTGAAAAGGGGTTGAATATCTTTTATGAGGATACTTATATCTCAAAAACTGAAGATGTTACAGATATGAAAATTTGTATTTGGAATCTCCTTTAAAAATAAATAACACGTAATCTTTTGTTTTAGGAAAGTCTAATTAGGGGGAACGGGGATAAATGAATTGAAAAATTAGTTGAATTCTTTGTTTGAGGATGCTTATATCTCAAAAATGAAGGGTGTTACCAACGTGAAAATTGGTATTTGGAATCTCCTTTAAAAATATAGAAACATGTATTTTGTGGTGGTGGGGAGAGGGTGTGTGGAATGAACTTAAAGGGGAGTTGAATTATTTTTATGAGGATACAAATAAGAAGTGGACTTAAAACTTACTGGGGGTGGTGGGGGAGTGAGGAATTATGACAAAAATATGCAGTTATATGAAACCATTTGAATTACTAAGTTAAAATTTAAAATGATAGTCTGGCACCATGGCTAAATGGTTAGCATGCTGGCCTTTAGTCACAGGGGTCCCGGGTTCGATTCCCAGCAGGGTTGAGAATTATAACCATAGCCTAATTGGTTAATTTTGCTGGCACGGGGACTGGGTGTATTTGTCGTCTTCATCATCATTTCATCCTCATCACAACACGCAGGTTGCCTACGGGCGTCACATCGAAAGACCTGCATCTCAATTTAAGATTATCAAAATTTTATTAGTCAACCTATTCAATACAAATGATATTTGCAAAGTTAGGACTTACATCCTATTAAACTAAAGTCTAAAGAGACATGTTTCGCCCTTTAAAAGGGCATCATCAGCCTTTTTACACTCATGCTAAAGGTAAAAATCAGGATCCTGATTGTCGATATAAGAAAAAGTATATAAATGAGAATAAAAATTAGAATGAATATTATACAATATGTGCAATCATGAGTTCTTAAATGACAATAACAATTAAAAATCATTTAAAATGATTGTGAAGAAATAAGAGTTGGTATGGTAATTACATCAGCAATCTTAAAATGATCTTATAAAACTGTACAAACTAAGCCTTGACCAAAGAAATAATAAGAAAGTCTATGGCTAAAGTTGCCGTATCAAGGTTCGTGAAATTCGGCTGGATGCAACCTGATTTTAAATGGAGAGCAAATTAGAATCCAATGGCCACTCAAGACAAGATAAAACCTCTCTCGTTGAAAAGTCGTAATGAAACTGTAGTATGGCGCATGTAGATTATAAAGTTGTGTCCAATCAATCCATTAATTTCATATTTTACGAAGTGGGATCGCGGTCTCAGTATTTTTGTTGAAGGAGTTGTGAGAAGTTAACTAATAAGTGCCGCTGTACAGATTTTGTCAGCTCGTATACCGATGGTTAAATGGGAACATTCTTACGTGTTGGCTGTAGGTTTGAATGTGGATTGACTATTGAAGAATTATGGTGCAGAATGTTCTCGGTTTTTGCGGTATGAACTTGTTGCTTGTATGGTCTCGTAAAATATGAAATTAATGGATTGATTGGACACAACTTTATAATCTACATGCGCCATACTGCAGTTTCATTACGACTTTTCAACGAGAGAGGTTTTATCTTGTCTTGAGTGGCCATTGGATTCTAATTTGCTCTCCATTTAAAATCAGGTTGCTTCCAGCTGAATTTCACGAACCTTGATACGGCAACTTTAGCCATAGACTTTCTTATTATTTATTTGGTCAAGGCCTAGTTTGTACAGTTTTATAAGATCATTTTAAGATTGCTGATGTAATTACCATACCAACTCTTATTTCTTCGCAATCATTTTAAATGATTTTTAATTGTCAATTGTCATTTAAGAACTCATGATTGCACATATCGTATAATATTCATTCTAATTTTTATTCTCATTTATATACTTTTTCTTATATCGACAATCAGGATCCTGATTTTTACCTTTAGCATGAGTGTAAAAAGGCTGATGATGCCCTTTTAAAGGGTGAAACATGTCTCTTTAGACCTTAGTTTAATAGGATGTAAGTCCTAACTTTGCAAATATCATTTGTATTGAATAGGTTGACTAATAAAATTTTGATAATCTTAAATTGATGTACATTTTCAATACGGACCAAATATGAAGTTTGTAACATGTAGACCTGCATCTGGCGAGCCGAACTTGTCCTCGGACACTCCCGGCAAAAAAGCCATACACCATTTCATTTTTTCAAATGATATCCTAGGTGTTATATAACAAGGTTTGAAACAAATGTAACCATCAGAGAGTTAAATGGGGGTTAAGATCCGAAAACAAATATATTCATTCCTTCCTCCAAAATGGTTTAATGTACAAAGACAAAATTCCAAATAGTGATATACATTATAAATCCTAGGTGTGAAACAGGTAATATTTTTAAACGTTCCACCCCTGAAGTGTTAAATGAGGTTAGCTCCGTAAACAAAAATTATTCATCCCTCCAAAACCGTTTGACATACAAAGTTGTAATTTTACAATAAGGGTCCTCTGATATGTCTAGGTGTAAAATATCATATACTTCAAAATATTTCCCTCCTAAGAGGTTTATATGATGGTTGACTCTCAATATCATGAAACCGTTTCAGGCACAAACTTATTATTTTTTTTATGAAGGGTGGTCTTTTATACCCTAGATGTTAATAAATATTTAAAATCATTCACCCCTTAAAAAAGTATCCATTCCTCCACTACTCCTCGACATACTAAATCAAAATTTCATAGGTTGGTCGCTTTTACATCCTAGACGTTAAATAAGATAGGGATTAAATTATTAAATTAAATTAATTATTCAATGAAATTATTCAAATCTGTATGGGGTTCAAATGAATGTTAGATCAGAAAATAATAATTCACCCAAAACCGTTTGACGTACAAACTGAGGGAGTATTTAACAGGCTCAGCTGATAGTGGACTCTCCAAATGTAATGAAATGGCGTATGGCTTTTAGTGCCGGGAGTGTCCGAGGACAAGTTCAGCTCGCCAGATGCAGGTCTTTTGATTTGACGCTCGTAGGCGACCTGCGCGTCGTGATGAGGATGAAATGACGATGAGGACGACACATACACCCAGCCCCCGTGCCAGCGAAATTAACCAATTAAGGTTAAATTCTCCACCCTGCCAGGAATCGAACCCGGGACCCCTATGACCAAAGGCCAGCATGCTAACCATTTAACAATGGAGCTGGACTCTCCAAATGTAAAACTTTCAATACTAACTTTCAGTTTAAAACTGTAGCGAAGCACGGGTATCTTGCTAGTTAGTAATATCCTCATAAGTATGAGTTTTTGATACCACCCTTTTTCCTAGGTTACCATTTCTATGTAGCATCTCTACAAGTTTTTGCAGGTTGAATTTTTAAGATAAACTAAAACCGATAAATTGGATTTGTTATGTTAAACACATTGCAATGAGACTAAAAACTACAGATTACTCAACTGAATATTTTTAAAATGCAATGGATTTCTTAGGTCACAATAGTTGGTATTGTGAGCCTAATTCTAAAGAAAAAAATTGAAAAATATAGGCAAAGTGGCACTAAAATTTTAAATAATTCAATCAATCAATACTGAACTGCATTTAGGGCAGTTGCCCAGGTGGCACACTCCCTATCTGTTTTTCTCCTGGCCATTTCTTAAATGAATTCAAAGAAATTGGAAATTTATTGAACATCTCCCTAGGTAAGTTATTCCAATCCCTAACTCTCCTTTTTATAAATGAATATTTGCTCCAGTTTGTCCTCTTGAATTCCAACTTTATCTTCATATTGTGATCTTTCCTACTTTTAAAGATGCCACTCAAACTTATTTGTCTACTAATGTCATTCTACGCCATCTCTCCGCTGACAGCTCGGAACATACCACTTATGGAAATTCTAAGTTCCCATGGAGGGAATTAAATAATTTTCCACCAAGAGAGCATGTCAAAAAACAGATCAGAATCTGAACTGGTTTTTTTTTTTTTTTTTTACATACCACTTAGTCGAGCAGCTCGTCTTCTTTCTCCCAATTCTTCCCAGCAACATTCTTGCAACATTTTTGTAACGCTACTCTTTTGTCGGAAATCACCCAGAACAATTCGAGCTGCTTTTCTTTGGAATTTTTCCAGTTCTTGAATCAGGTAATCCTGGTGAGGGTCCCATACACTGGAACCATACTCTAGTTGGGGTCTTACCAGAGATTTACATGCCCTCTCCTTTACATCCTTACTACAACCCCTAAACACCCTCATAACCATGTGCAGAGATCTGTACCTTTTATTTACAATCATATTTATGTGATTACCCTAATGAAGATCTTTCCTTATATTAACACCTAGATACTTACAATGATCCCAAAAGGAACTTTCACCCCATCAACGCAGTAATTAAAACTGAGGGGACTCACAACCTGACTTTTAACCCCATTTATCAACACACAATTGCCTGCTGTTCATCTCACAACATTATCGAGGTCACGTTGCAGTTGCTCACAATCTTGTAACTTATTTATTACTCTATACAGAATAACATCATCTGCAAAAGGCCTTACCTCTGATTCCACTAATACTGCCTTGAGGAATTCCCCTCTTAATTATTACAGGGTTAGATAAATCTTCGCCTACTTTAATTCTCTGAGATCTATTTTCTAGAAATATAGCAACCCAATCAGTCACTCTTTTGTCTAGTCCAATTGCACTCATTTTTGCCAGTAGTCTCCCATGATCCACCCTATCAAATGCTTTTGACAGGTCAATAGCGATACAGTCCATTTGACCTCCTGAATCCAAGATATCTGGTATATCTTGCTGGGAACCTACAAGTTGAGCTTCAGTGGAATAACCTTTCCTAAAACCGAACTGCAGGTTATACTGTACAAGTCCTTACGATGTTTATTCATCACTATCTTCGTCATCAGTCTCGGGTAAAACGTCTTTGACTGTTGACTTATTTGGCAGCCCCAGATACCCTGAATGATATCTCTGTGGTATGACTGGATGTGTAAAGTTTTGCAAGAAATCTAATCAGACCATTTTCTAAGAGTAGCCTTTATTTATTTTCTCTTTCTCCTCTCTTAACTTCCTATATAGCCCATAATTTTCACCTTGTCTGCACCCTCATTTTATAACTGTCTCTTCATTCCCAACTCAATCCCAATCCTATTATTTTCTGTCTTCTTAACCTGTCTTTCATGGCTCTTGATTTTATTTTTCATGCAAGTTCCCCTTCTTGTAATAGCTTCATGACCATGTTTCTTTATAATACCTAACTGACAGCCAAGAAAACATCAGACTTGAAGCAAAAATGGTGACAACTTTTTTCCTAAATATAACAGCGCACAGCGAGTCATCTGGTGACAAATAAAAGTACTGTTTTATCAGGAGAGCAAAGGTTAGCTGAATTCAAACCTGTTAGAATCAGAACCATTCACCTCTGAAGAAGTGGAGCAAAATCTTCACAAAAATATAGCTTTCTGCAGTTCATCTCTTTCACACAGCTTAAACCCAAATGTACCACATTCATTTTCTGCCCAATTAATGAACAAGGTAGAGCCAGCTTGGAGCTATCAATAAACTTTGTTTACTTTTACTTACCTTCTTCATTAATGAAGATAAATCATACTCAACCACAAATCCCTGAAGACCTGTGCTGAAAAGACGAGTATTACACCAACCCAGAGCTTCTACAGACACATCTTTTAGATTGGGTATCCAACATTCCATGTGGGGAGTGGAGCTGATATCCCATACTTCAACAGAGTGATCACTCCTGAAAACAGCAAACAGGGGAATATGCAGAGAAAAATGTATGCAGAGGCTAGGTGGAATAGGTAGAGGAAATGATTCATTCTGAATAAAACAAAATAACATTTTAAACATGGTTATTCAGATGCACCATTCTAGTACTAAAAGTCACAACACAAAATAATTTATTGCTGTCTCTGCTCTGAGCAGTAGACCTATGCTATTGTCAATATAAAAAAAATAGTGTTATTAAAAAACAGGTTATACGAATTTTAATAAAACTCTATCAACATATTAAATGTTTATCTTGTTTTAATGGAACAGAAAACATTTTTGATTTAGCTTTAAGTTAGAGCTTGCAAATTTTGGTAAATACATAATTTTCCTATAATATATAGAAAGATAGAAGTTTAGATATCACAACATTAGGATACTGCAAAGTTTACTACGGGAAACGGATGTAATAGAAAGAAAAGATAAGAACAACTATGAAAACACAAAACAACAAAGACAATATTCAGATCTTCACACATAGTTCACCTCCATCGCATGACAGTTATTAGCTGCTGTCCTCAGAGGTCCGGGTTCGATTCCCGGTACTGCCAGAAATTTAACATTTGCAGAAGAGCTGGTATGTAGTTAAAAGTTTCATTGGGAGTATGCCTGAAAAGAGCTGCACCACCTCAGTGTGAGGACACGAGTTTACTATAGATGGCCTCTTCCTTAGTTAACTGAATTTAAGCTTGCCATCATTATTAGAACCAGAACAGTCATGGTCCATCACAGTTCGCCTCTGAGGAAGTGGAGCAAAATCTTTGCAGCCGGAAAAGCCATCCATCTAATTTTTGATCTGATTTTTTATATGCTCTATTGGTGGAAAAGAATCTAATTCCCTCCATGGGAACTTAGAATTTCCATTTGGAATTGCTAGGCGGGCATTAATTCCATTGTGGAGTTTTATCTCGCGTATGCAGTTATCAGACTGTGGTTCATAAATAAGCTTCTGATAAGTTCATCTGCATACACCCCAGCGTCAGTGGGTAGGGTCTGACACATCCCACTCTGAAGAGTCTAGTGTCAGACCTAAGACGAAACGCTGGTTAATAGAGCAAACGCCGGAAAAGCCATCCATCTAATTTTTGATCTGATTTTTGATATGCTCTATTGGTGGAAAAGAATCTAATTCCCTCCATGGGAACTTAGAATTTCCAAACATACTGCCTCCAAGCAGTTCTCTCTTTCAGGGAGTGTAAACACAAAGATAACACATTCTGTTATTGAACAAGTTAGAGTTATTCTTGTTGTTGCTTGTTGTTTTAAGGGGCCTAACATCGAAGGTCATCGGCCCACTTAGAGTTATTAAAGTGACTCCTAAAGCTTGGTGCTATCAATAAACCTTGTCCTTGTAACATTTACTTACCTTCTTTGTCAGCCGAGCGAGATGGCCGTATGTTTAGGGTTGCAGTGCTGCGAGCATGCTTTCGGGAGATGGTGGGAATCCCACAGTTAGCAGCCCTGAAGATGGTTTTCCGTGGTCTCCCATTTGCACATCCAAGCAAATGCTAGGGCTGTACCTAAATTAAGGCCACAGACACTACCTTCCCAATCCTAGCCCTTTCCGATCCCTCTGTTGCCAAAAACCTTAGATGTGTTAGTGCGATGTTAAACAAGCAGAAGAAACACTTCTTTAACATATTCTGAACATGTGGAACAAGGCCAAAATCTGCCAGCACAGCTATTACGACATACTTACGGGACCTCCTGGGTAGTACGTGTTTCGGGTGGGGAGAAAATAAAAGTTACTGAAGAATATTCCCCATTTACTTTCAATCTCTTCACTTTCCTTCTCCTCCCATCTTTACTTCACCGGTATCCACTTAAACCAATTTATACGTATTTATGTCACATATTTGCATATTATACTCATTTTACTTACATGTTATAAATTCCTGGCAACAGGCTGCCTTGAACCAGTGATCGTCAACTCCGTAGTCCATCAGCTTCCCCACCCGGCTAACAAGCTGCTTGATAATTTGAGGTATAAAAGATGTGCATACAGCTTGATTCGGCAGTCCCTTCCAATATTGATTGCTGCAGCCCAACTAACGTGCACATGGCTATAGCGGTGCTATTCCCCTGCAGGAGTACTGTATGGTACCAATGTTTAGCTAGCACATTTTGCACACGATTCCAAAGCCTAGCAAAATGTTACCGTATATAATTCGTTCGCAAACCATAACTCCTTGAAATCATGTAGCAACGTCCTTTTAACATGTAACTATAGTAATGTGTTGTGCCTCGTGACCAGGTGTAACGAAGAGGGGAACAAATACATTAAACCAGGTAACAGTGCAGTAATTAATGTCTTAAACACAGAACCAGATGGCGTATGTACTCTGCCCTTGCCGTACTACCAGCATGTTCCCAGCAGTGTAGCTTAGCGGATGTGATAAGGCGATTGCCTAGCAATTGATGATATGTGCCAGTGGTGGTTCAAATCCTGCATTGTTCAAATATTTTTGCAACAGTATGAATTTGAATACATACACACACGCCCACTTTTGCCACATTCAAAATGCTGTTATTCATCTTGTGCCCTACGCATACTCTGCTGGTTAGGGCCTGAATGTACAGTAATCTTGCTGACATTCGGCATGTTTTCCACAGAGGAATACATTGACATGCTCCGCATTTATGGGGAAGCAAGACAAAACGCATGCAAGGCACTACATCTGTACCAGAACGGTATCCCGACAGGCAATACCCGGCTGCTACGACATTCCGCCATGCTGAACGACGCTTAAGGACAACAGGCGTGATTTCCAACCAGCTACTAGTTTGCAAGAGGCCCGTTACATCGGGTGAAACAGAAGAGGTCGTTCCGGAGGCAGCCCCTAATAATCCACACACCAATACAAGGGCGACTGCATGATAGGTGAACACCAGCCAACCGTCCATCTAGCGAATGCTGCATGAACATAAATTTCACCCATACCACCTTGAGCTACACCAAAAGCTCCATGGGCGGAATTTCGAAGCTCGAATGGAGTTCTGTCCGTGGCTATTAGGCAAGCTGGAAAATGATGCAGCATTCGTATCACATCTTGTTCTCGGACGAATTGCACTTCCACAATAATGGGAATGTCAATTGCCACAACATGCACTATTGGAATCCGGACAATCCTCACTGGGTGCTAGAATGTGAATGTCTGGTGCGGAATCTTGGGGGATCGCCTGATTGGACCTTATTTCTTTGAGGGCCTTTGGATGGGCCCACGCTACCTGCACTTTCTGCATCAGGAACTCCCACTGCTGCTGGATGATGTGCCCTTGCACAATCGTTTGACAATGTGGTTGCAACAAGATGGAGCTCCACCACATTTGACTTTACCTGTTCATAACCATCTGAAGGAGGAACTGCCAGGGAAATGGATAGGACAAGGAGGCCCAGTTTCTTGGCCCACAAGATGACAGGATTTAACGCTGTTGGACTTCTTCTTGTTGGGACATTTGAAGAACGTAGTTTATATTCAAGCACCGGAAAATCCCGACCAGCTCTGGCAACTCATCACGGACGCCTGCCGAGCAATTACACCTAGAATGCTTCAGTGCGCAAGACGATCTATTGGACACCGGGCCCAAATGTGCATAAACCAAAACGGTCATCACATCGAGCATTTGCTGCGATAATGTATTGTCAGAGTAATTGTGTTCCTATTATTTCCGGTCTGTATGTGTCCAGCCTGCTAACTAATTGGCCTTTCTTAGGGCCACAAACACATTCATTCACACACAATTTGCATGAAAGCGGGTACTGAACTTACACTGCGTGCGGTATTTCAAAAATGTGTAATCTCGAACCTCCCACCTGACATGCAAACCCGCTCAGCTACGCCTTTACCAACTACACTACGGTTCCATACGGCACAGTGCGTGACTTATAGCAAGTATTAGGTTTACTGCGGTCACAATATCAATTTTGTGTTTAGCCGGCGTGTCAGGTTCATATGATCTAGAAGGCACATGCATGTCTTCCAGTGTTTAATACAAGTATGACATTAACAGCATTCTATCATGGTGAAACGCTAAATACCAAGATATCCGATTGTGGTGTCTGAGCATACCGGCAGGGCAGATGTTTTCAGGATGGAATGAATATTGTGGGTGGCATAAAACTACGTTGGAAGGGGTGGCTGAATCACTCTGTATACATATAGATACAGACAGTAAATTACCAGTAACAAAGATGGCATAGCAAAGTAACCCCAAAAGATGACTCTGTTGTCTCTCTCAATTGCTGCCAACTTAACTTCTAAGAGGAACAAAAATACATCAAATTCAAATCACAAGTTTCATTACCAGTGGTGTTGATTATTGTTTTTAAGGGGAAGTAGGCTACAATTAGACAAAAACAATCCAGCTCTGTGATGGTGCTGATTTTTGTTTTTAAGAGGAAGTACAACTAGACAAAAACAATCTAGTCGTGTGTCCAGCTCTGTGATAGTGGTGATTATTGTTTTAAGAGGAAGTAGAACTAAACGAAAACAATCCAGTTGTGTGTCCAGCTCTGAGATGGTGGTGATTATTGTTTTACGAGAAAGTAAAACTAGAAAGAAACAATTCAATATTCTGCCCAATCTGGCCTATCGTACCGATTATTGTTTTAAGAGGAACTACAACTAACCAAAACAATTGAATCTCCTGTTTGGTGCTGCACCCACACTGGTAATTATTATTTTAAGAGGGAGTACAACTACGCAAACGCAAGAAGTCCATCTTCTGTCCATTCCTGCGCCAACGGATCCTGAACTTATGCTGAGTGCCCATAAATTCATATCCAGTCTTAGTGATTACAATATACTCCTCATGTATAGTGTTGCTTGCCCATTCGTGACATGATCACCAAACGTGTACTTCCAACAACAGTCGCTGCTCAATTAGCAATGCTGTTGCACCTAAGTGAACCTAACCTAACCTGCCACTACCAGTGGTTTTCGGTGGGTCACAACCTAACCTGTCACTATCATTGGTTTTTGACAGATCACAACCTAACCTGTCATTATCAATGGTTTTCGGTGAAACACAATTGTTTTCATAAGGGATGGTTAGAGGCCTGTTGGCCGCTTAGTGGCTCTAATGTGGGGGCTTACACCCGCAGACTCCCTTTGCTTGTACCCAGATCAATGGTTTTGCCAAACCAGTCAATGCTTTTCGTACTTGCCAGACGTAAGTCTTACCTCATACTAGCCAGGTTTTGGCCACGTTATGTCCGGTGCATCATATCGGATCATTAATGTCTCTTTTACAAACCAACTAGTGAAGTCTTAACCCAATTTAGTGCCTGTAGATTGTATTACATCATCTCAAACAGCTAAATATAGCAGACCATTTAATTTATATATTTAGCTGCCACCACACGTCCCTTCGAATTATCCATCACGATTGCAAGCCTCAACTTTCTAAACACATCATAGATGAAGTCATACAGATGCTCGCTCATGCTGGCTGATTCTGGACTTATACATACGTGATATTTCATCCAAACAATAATGTTACTACAAGCTACATTTATCCTTAGACAAGTAAAATATGAGGCTGTAAACAAAATAGCTGCAATACTGATAGAATGTAATAAGTTACAATTGCACTGGTCAGTGGAAAAAGGAACTAAGTCACTTTTTTTGGCCCATTTTTATTTGTTATGTAAATATATTAAACAGATCAAGGCACACCTTACTATCATGAAATGTTTGGCTGCTCCCTGTGGGAGAAATACAAGGTTGATTTTCTACATACCGGGGAGAAAGGAATCAAGTCACTGACTTAGGTCCTTTTTCCACCACACATCATGTCCTGCCAATAAACAACCATCAGCCTGCAGTTCGCAGCAAGCGTAACACACCAGTAACTTAACTTGGTGCCAACTTCATGATGTGTTATTGCTATTGTTGATGGTTGCTGTAAGGTAATTAAAGCAATTTTTTTCAATGTCTTCCAAATGAAAGTGAAATGACAGTAAGCAAATGGGTTGCCATATGCTGACTGTAATGGGAAAGCAATTCCCAGAAAATCTACTGGTGCTTATTGCAGATAAGTTAAAAGTACTGTCTTTTACCCATTTAACAAGTTTAGCGTGATATAAAATCCACAGCACCGTTATGCTTTGCGATTACTTCATTTCAGATGCTGAATGGAATGTTTTAAACGTATCAACGAGGATAAATGCATGGAGATATTTCCTAAATTTTTAAACATTGGCAACAAAACAATCCGGATGTGTATCTACAAGGGTTAATTGTGGCAGGTGGATATTCATAAGCAGCACAGCAGAAAGTTTTATAAGTTCATTACAATAACTCAGCAACAATGTATGGGCAGGGATGACATTGTTGGAATAACTTTTGACTATACAGTATGAAAAATCTGCCTCTGCCAAATATCCCAGTGCAGGAAATATTCTATTGAAGTCAGCTATGGATTAACTGTTTCTGCATTTATGATGTAAAAGTCCAAACATTTCATGCTGTACCTATGTCATGAAGGTGAAGCCAGAAAAGTGAGCAAATGAGGTCTGTTCATTCCTGTTTTGCTATATTGAAAACTACATATCAAAGAATGGTTTTTTTTTTTTTTTTTTTTTTTTTTTTTTTTAGGGGCTTTACGTCGCACCGACACAGATAGGTCTTATGGCGACGATCAAAGAATGTTAAAGAAATACAGAAGTTTTTAGACGGAGCACCCAGTCAAAATAAAAACTATATCATAGTAAGAATATGCCTTATGTTGACAGACATCAGTAAATTTAAAATCAATGACAGATTTCCAAAAAGAGGTCAGTCGTTTCTCCCTTACAACCGCGTGATTGGAACACTGAAGAGAAAAATACAGAAAAGTGACGGAGTTTACACCTCCAAAAGACATGTCGAAATCATAGCAAGGAGTATTTCAGAAGTTATGGACAATATAGTGAAGACATAATAGATTTTGACACATGGTGGCCTTGTCATTACAAAAAAAAAAAGTACTGTGTACGGAAACGGCACATCAAAAGCAGCCTCGCTTAAGAGAAGCTTGAGTTTTACTGTATCAATGTTCAAAGATTTTCAAAAAAGGCTTTCACGGCCGCAGATCTTATAATCACAGCAATAGAACCAGCTTTTGGGTGGTTAGGCCGTGTGCATAATGCAGAGTTTCGTCCAGACGTGCCATTTGGACTCATCAGCTGGAATGGCACGCCCCTCCAGGACTCTGCCTCTGCTATGCTATTCCAGCTGATGAGTCCAAATGGCACGTCTGGACGAAACTCTGCATTATGCACACGGCCTAACCACCCAAAAGCTGGTTCTATTGCTGTGATTCAAAGATTTTGTTATGAATCAACAAAACCTGGAGTAGTGACTGCCTACCCCTTTAAAAGCAGCTGTGTCAGTCACTCCTTTAATCTGGCAAAAACTAAACTTGCTTCATTTCGTATTGGTTTGGAAAGGCTGTACAGTAGAAGAAGAGTAAGAATTTTAAAAAATCGAAGATATTCAGAAACTGATTGAGTACATCCACGGGGAAAATGCTGAGCTCTTTTATGAGGAACATGGCCGACCACATGTAATGATTCAATGTGATATTAACTATTCAGAATATAGAATTCCATTTAGGCTATTAGTTATTTTTATGTTTAGTTTAAGATAATTTTACATTGGTTAAGTAATATAGTCCATTTTAGTTTTATGCCAAAAATGTGTAATTTTGAATGAGTTCTTCACATGAAAGGTGCTAAATTTACTCTTCGACTGGAGAAAGGAACTATATAACAGATTTTAATTTTTTTTTTCCTAGGATACTTCCTAGATATAGAGAAATTATTTCATTTCCAGTTGACGCAAGTGTAATAGACTAATATAACTTGGAAACAATATTATTTAATCCATGGGTAAATAATGCAAATATTGATGATTATTATTATGACTTGTGAGGTATGGCTATGAAGTGTTTACATCCAACACCGGGCGAGTTGGCCGTGCGTGTAGAGGCGCGCGGCTGTGAGCTTGCATCCGGGAGATAGTAGGTTCGAATCCCACTATCGGCAGCCCTGAAAATGGTTTTCCGTGGTTTCCCATTTTCACACCAGGCAAATGCTGGGGCTGTACCTTAATTAAGGCCACGGCCGCTTCCTTCCAACTCCTAGGCCTTTCCTATCCCATCGTCGCCATAAGACCTATCTGTGTCGGTGCGACGTAAAGCCCCTAGCAAAAAAAAATTTACATCCATTTATTAGTATTGTTATTATTTACGTAGTTATGTACAGGCGATTGTATTATTTGTGAGGTTATGTCATGAAGCATCTACTGTATAAATATTAATATGAGTTTATTTAATGTAAGAATACATAATTAATAGATAATTTATTATTACCAGTATATATGATGTATAATCCAATGTAGCATTGTGCAACACAATATAATATCCAGAATAATGTATCTTTGGCACTAGATAGTTGTAGAAACTTCTTTACATTGTAACTAGGCAATTGGAGACTCTCAAATGTATGAGAAAAACATGTCATGTCATATCCTTCTGGAAGCCTGACCAGGCAACGTATATAAAAAGGCAGTCTTGTGCATGAGAGTTAAGTTGTTTTGATGAGACTTGTGTGGAAGTCGTGTTAGCGAGTCTTTGAAGTCAAGTATGTGAATTGGTTTTGTTGGGTTGGTAGTTGACATGCATCTGTTGCAGTCTTCTTAATCTTTATGATAGGCAGCTGTTCAAAATGGTGGTTTACTGATGTGTGTGCAATGTGTAAATACATTGTAAATAAAAACAGTGTACACAAATGATAGCATTGTGAGTTTTTGTGGATACATCAGAGTGTGTATAGTTTAATGCATAACAAACATGAAAAATTTGAATACATTCTGTTGAATAGTTTAATAATAAGACAGTTGAAAACTAAGAAAACTAAACTGAAAACTGAAAAAGAAAACTAAGAAAAAGTGACTTACTTCCTTTCTTAACCGACCAATTCAACTGAATTACATTCCTTCAACTCAGTCACCCAAATGTCAGGAAGCCATTGGGGACCGCTGGCAAGGTGTTCTCTGTTGATAACAGCGACAAGGCACCTTACTGTGTGGAGTACAGATGTCAAGTCAGGAAATTGATGGCCTCAGAGGGCTTCCTTCAACTTCAGAAACAGGTTGAAGTCACAAGGACTCGTGTCCGGTGAATACCGAGGGCGTTTCAAGACCTCCCAATGTCACTGCTGCAATAAGAGCTTGACAATGTTTGCAACATGACAAGTGCATTGTCATGCAACATAATAGGGCAATCATCGCGCAATAAACATGGACATTTGCGCCTAAGAGCCAGATGCAGATGTTGCTCTAGAAATCGGCAACAGTAGTCACTGTTGACGGTTTGTCCCACAGGAACATTATCTGTAAGAATAACACCCTCGTAGCTGTATGTGACAATCAACATAAGCTTCATCCGAATGGGTTCCTGTCAAAATTACTGTGGACGTGGCGAACCTGGGTGACGCCATTCATTCGATTAACACTTTAATTCAGGCTCACAGGTTCGTGTCCACATCTCACTAATGGCAACAATATGCTGCAGAAATGTGTCTCCTTCATTGTGGTATCTGCCCATTTGGATGCCAGGCAGTGCATACCAGTGCTATTTCTCTACGTCGCTGAGTTGATGTGGTACCCAATGGGACGCAATTTTACAAATGTTAAGACATCATATCGTTTGATGACTGAGACCAATCTCTATGGAAATAGGACCTCTCACGATGTCAATCTGATCTTGAGGAATGGACGGCCGACCTGTGCAACCATCCTGTACAGTAATGCATTCTCAAAACAGGCTTCATGTAATCCTCAATAACATTCTGATGCATTTTTTCCATGGGCATCCTCGATTTTAATACATGAATGCTGATCACCTTTTAAATATAAGTTATGCTTCAGAGTGGTGAAATCGACACTCTTCACTTCAACACCACTCCCAACTGATCCCTGTCAAATGCATACTACACATCAACAACAGCGCCTATTACTATTAACAAAGATGGATAGGTCCACCTATTCAATAACTTAAATTATATGTTATTATTATTTATTCATTTTATATATTTTTTTTTTTGCTATGGGCTTTATGTCGCACCGACACAGATAGGTCTTATAGCGACGATGGGATAGGAAAGGCCTAGGAGTTGGAAGGAAGCGGCCGTGGCCTTAATTAAGGTACAGCCCCAGCATTTGCCTGGTGTGAAAATGGGAAACCACGGAAAACCATCTTCAGGGCTGCCGACAGTGGGATTCGAACCCACTATCTCCCGGATGCAAGCTCACAGCCGCGCGCCTATACACGCACGGCTCGTTTTATATTAGGACTAGTTTCGACCCTTCTATTGGGCCATTATCAGCCTTAATTACAAATGGAAGACATTATATGTAATTTAAGTTTACAATCACTAAAACCCGACATATCACATTGGTATGTCTTAACTCACTGATAAAACATGCTATGATCAAATATGAGTCTATTTAAACTTATATAACTTGCACATGTGAATCAATTGTTCTTATAAGAAAACTATAGTCTTGATATATGATGTAAATATTACACATTCAAGATAACACAATCAACACATTAAAATCTTTTGTGATGTCCTTTGGTGTAGATCAACTTTATTTTAAGATAGGTGTATAAGGTAAGCAACATGAGTACTGCATAACAAAGATCAAACTTTATTATAAATAGTTTTATTATCAAGTACATTGCCAATTTATATAACTGAAGTTGCAAGGATGGTCTATATGTGAACATGTGAACCATCATTTTGTAATATTTACGGAGATATTTACAGCATGAATTTGTGGGCCTAATGATCTGGTCGATTGATATGTTAAATTATTCTGTATAAATTTGAATGTTTGGAAAAGAAAAATAAATTACATTAAACTGGAAATGGAATAAAAGGTGATTTAATTGTATGAGATTTATCTTTAGGTATATTGTAAAGATATTTAATACCGATACTAGACTGATCAGTCATTAGGTATAATGGAATGGCTCATGATGGTGGAGAGTAGGTAGGAAAGATCAGGTGGGGAGGGGGGGGGGCAGCAGTGGTTAGGTATGGTTATATAACTTGGAGGGTTTAATGTTGTATTTCCTTTCCCACTCTCCACCATCACTGAAGAGTAGTTCGGCTTCACAAGAGGTAGATCCACAATGCAATCAATCCAATGTAGCTAGATTGAGTTAAAGAAAGCCCTGGCATCACCACAGAAAACTTCATCCAGTTTTCACAGACTATTTGAACTCATCAAAAGGCAAATTCTGGAGGGGGAGATAGAGAAAATGGTAGGTGAAGAAAACTACCTATCAGATTCAAACCTATACAGTAAACAATTGGAGTATTCCTGGGCACCCAATTTTATTTGAAATTGATATCGGAGATGTTACCGAAACAGTGAGCTGTTTGCATATGCAGAAGATACGGTGTTGGCCTCAACCAAACAGGGAAAAGACTTCAATTAATAGACTGGCAGCGTGAACTGAAGTTGATGAGACCATGACTGAATCAGTGTCTCATGGCCGGTTTACACGTAGACAGTGTTAGGTACAGTAATAAGTGGTTAGTCACTACTTAACTCACGTAGGCTAGTTTAAACGTAAGACAGCGTTTAGTACAGTGGTAAATGGCAATCTATTACCCAAGTAAGTTGATTCAGTCATTCGGTGACCAAAGTTAGGAGAAAAAGAGAATGGGAGTGAAAATGGATAACCAGAAATAATCTCGGAGCAAGTACAATTCTCTTTAAATACTTAGCCGAGGAGGATCCACAGGAAAATCTGTTAACTGCTGGGCTGAGTGGCTAGACGCTTGAGGTGCTGGCCTTCTGACCCCAAGCCACAGGGAATCTAACCTCTGGAGCGTGGGCTGGCGACCAAGGGGCACTTAGCTGAGCCCTGGCAATGCTTTCACTTACTTGTGCCAGGCTCCTCACTTCCCTTGATCAACTCTTGTTCATTTCTGAGCCCAAGGGTATTAGAGCATTCAAGGCCTACGGAGTCTTTCATTTTCACGCTCTTCATGGCCCTTGTCTTTCTTTGGCTGATACCTTCGTTTTTGAAGTATCAGATCCCTTCCTTTTTTCTCTCCCTGACTGATGTCATATAGAGGATCGTTGCCTAGTTGTACTTCCTCTTTAAATACTAATCACCACCATCTGACCCCAACTTGGCAGCTTCGATCCTGGCTCAGTCCGGTGGTATCTCAAGGTGTTAGCTCCTGCTGGACAAAATTCCGGCACCTCGGCGTCTCTGAAAACCATAAAAGCTGTCTCTGGGACGTAAAGTGAATAACATTATTTAATTGTTAACCTTGCAAACTGTTGATAAACTTAACCATAATAGGTTAATAAGGTTGTTTGATCCTGTATTGACTTGTCTGAATCTATTACAGAATTATTTTAAATAGTTTTACTTGAGTCCGCCTTGTCAATACATTTTATAATTATAGAGAACTATTTATTTTACCATACATGTTTTGGGAAAATCAGCCATTCCCTTCATCAGTGATGTCAGCTCAAAGAATAAAACAATATAACACTATCTTTTGTTTTTTACAATTTAAAGAAGTGTTGTGTCCTAATTCACCATATCAATGAATAAAGAAAATAATTAAATATTATGAAATTGATCATTACATAAAATTTTGTTGAACTGAATGAGAACACCTTTATAAATTTAAGATCAAGTTTTTCTTCTTTTCGTTCCTTGAGTAATCAAATGCTAGTTTATATAATGGGTTATCTTCCGTATTTCTCTCATTTAAACTTAATTCAAAATCATTTTTTTGTGCAAGATAAATTTCTAAACTTTCCAAAACATTTATGAACTTTCCCTTTTTGGCCGAATGTATTAATTTCATGTCATTAGAAATGTCTGTAAATTTATGATTCTTTTCAACCATATGTTCTCCCATTGCCGAATATCTTTTATGTTTGACTGCATTAACATGTTCTTTGTACCTTATAGCCAATCTTCATCCAGACTGTCCTATGTATCATTTACATGTTTGGTGTGTCAATTTGTAAATTCCTGATGTATTAAATAGGCCTATACATTATTATTCTCTATCTTATCTGAATTGAAAATTATCTTAGTATTATTATCAGTTTTGTATGCAACATTGATGTTCCTTTTCCTGAAAATTTTAGCCAGTTGTTAAGAGTGCTTATTTCGAAAAGTTAGAACTGCAGATTTCTTTTTCTCCTTTCACTTTTTAATTAAAGTTGTTTATAGTTCATTTTTCATTTTATTTATCATTCTATTAATAAATTTTCTGGAATATCCGTTGCTATGATCAATTTGGTGAATTATATTTATCTCTCTATTATAATTCTAGTATGTTCATAGCTCTATTAATTAAACTGTAAAATGTTGCCAGCTGTCGTGGAGAAGAATTATGTTTCGGATCGGTTGCCTGCGTCGCTTGTTGTGATACAGAGCTTTTGCTTCATCAAAAAGGCGACAGTAATAATCTGCATTAATTGTCCTTTGTTCGTGAAGAAAGTCACCAGCAAAACACCCGCGGAGTCCCACAAAACATGTATGGTAAAGTAAATAGTTCTCTATAATTATAAAATGTATTGACAAGGCGGACTCAAGTAAAACTATTTTAAATAATTCTGTAATAGAACCTTGCAAATGTCAGAAGTAACATTTAATGAGTTACTGCATAAAGTTGAACCTCTGATACAAAAGAGAGATTATAATCATGCATAGTGCATTTTAGTATTCCAAAAGTACTTGTGCTGAATGTATTCACTAACAAATTTTAGAGTGTTATCTTCTGTCCATGTAGCCACTGTTCTCAGCAATTAGAATGAACAATCGAAATAAAAACAAACTCACAGGGATGATCAACTCCGTAAATTCACCCACAATTTATGAACTTGACTAAACTGTGCCTTTTCGCACGTGGTACGTGCAATGCTTCCCCCACTAATCCGATGGGTGCATGCACAGCTTGTGGGGACGTCTACTAGAAAGGAAAAAATACGTCATTCTATTCCACTTGACTACATTGTTGCTTAATCATTTACTTACCACTTAAGTAGCAGTTCACACACTGCAAGTCACTTAAAATTAAGTTAAAATTTCAGTTACCACTTAATTACTGTCTGAGTGTAAACAGACCTTCACTGCAAGTAGTCTAACACTCTGCAAACACACAGACCTGCCATCAGCTGTCATAAATCGCTGAGAAGGCACATGACGGAAATGAGGAGCAATATACGAGGATGGATCAAATATAAACGGGAATTATTTTTTTAATTTATTGCATCAACCAAAATAAATACACACATAGAGATCACTTTTCTACATAATATCCTGCCTTTAATACACATTTTTGCCATCGATATGGTAAGTTTTTTATGCCATCCAGATAGAAAGAAGAGTGTGCTGAGCCACTCGCGCACGAACTCTTCAACACTTGCATCATCATCGAACTGTTGTCCTCCTAGGTCTTGTTTGAGTGGTCCTAACAAATGGTAGTCGCAGGGCAATAAATCTGGACTGTACGGAGGGTGTTCCAGAGGTGGCCAGTGAATTTCCTCCAGTGTTTCCCACGTTAGCGGCAGTATGGAGCCTTGCATTGTCGTGGAGAAGAATTATGTTTCGGATCGGTTGCCGGCGTCGCTTGTTGTGATACACAGCTTTTGCTTCATCAAAAAGACGACAGTAATAATCTGCATTAATTGTCCTTTGTTCGTGAAGAAAGTCCACCAGCAAAACACCCGGGGAGTCCCACAAAACAGTTGCAACCACCTTTCCAGCAGACAGGCTGTTTTGGCCTTGACGGGACCTGCTTTGTCTCTTTGCCCCCACTCCATGCTTGCTTGCTTTGACTCTGGGATGTAATAATGCACACAAGTTTCATCACAAGTCACAATACGACGCCTTAAGTCCTCTCCTTCTTCCTCGTAGCGACGGACAAACTTCTTTGTGTAAAGTTTTTTGTTCCTGGTTGAGGAGACGAGGAACCCACCTGGCAGACAATTTTCTGAAATGAAGTTCATCTCGGATGATGGTTTGAACACTTCCGTAACTTATTCCTATGGCGAAAACAATGTGCAAAATTTTATTCACCGATATTCACCAATAATGTCATAAATGGCAACAATGTTGTCTGCAGTGATACTTGTCCATGGTCTCCTTTCATGAGGTTCATTTTCCACAAGTTCTCTTCCTGCTGCAAATTTTTGAGCCCACGCATACACTAAAGTTTGCAAAAGTGTTTCTTCCCCAAAATGTGTGCAGAGCAGTCTCAAGATTTCGGACGGTCTGGTGCCCTCTTTTGCGAGAAATTTGATAATGATGGAATGCGCAACAGACTTGTGAACCTCTTGTTCACTCATGGCGTACTGAAGCAGCCCAGCTCTCCACAGTCGTTCGCGCGCACAAACCCTTCCTCCAGACACCCCCACCAATATCCTAGCAATGCCCCGCCTCAGAATTATTACTAACAGCAACGGTACATTCAAATTCCTGTTTATATTTGACCCGCCTTCATAGTTCCCTGCTGCTTTTCTCACCACGTCAGGTTACATATCAATTTGTCAAGCCCACTGAAATGCACACACCAACCAACCAACCAACCCACCCTATGAGTGACACTTTCACACTACTCATCACAGCGATTGGCTGTATAAGGAAACTTGGTACTACAATACTAGAATTTCTCGTAACTCGGTCATTTTCACACTATAAAAGCCAATGAGACTAAGACTGAGACAGATCTATGAAACAAATTATTTCTCATCAATACCAGAACACTACATCTCAACAGAAATGGATCAGGACTACATGGAAACTACTTTGTAGAGTTGGAGAGAATTAAATCAACTTTTTTAAAGAGCACCTTATGCCTGTCAAAATTTGCTAGGCTAATTACTAGCTGGAGAACCTTACACTGAGTCTGAAGAACTGAGGCTGAGACTACAGTAGGCCTACTATTTTCATCTACACAAGGCACATGAAGAAATAATATGCCATTTAAATGCAAAGAGTAGTAGCGGTGATTATGGTTTTGACCGTTTCCCTTACGACGTCGAATACAAATGTTATGTGTATTTATATCAAGAATAGTTACTGTCAATGTTAATTCCTTTCGATTGTGATTCTCCAGATTAATATTTTGTATACAGGAATTATTATCCGAATGCTATTTCTCCAAAGTATACATTGCTTCATGATTTTCATCTTGCTTCACGATTTTTGGGAATTAATAATAATTAGTAGTAATAGTAATAGCCCACCTCTGAGGTGTAGTGCTTAATGTGATTAGCTGCCACCTACGGAGACCCAGGTTCGATTTCCGGCTCTGCCACAAAATTTGAAAAGTGGTACAAGGACTGGAACAGGGCCCACTCAGCCTCGGGCGGTCAACTGAATAGAGGGTCGTTCAATTCCCATCTCAGCCATCCTCGAAGTGGTTTTCCACGATTTCTCAGTTCACCTCCAGGCAAATGCCCAGATGGTACTTAACTTAAGGCTGCTTCCTTCCCTCTTCCTTGCCTATCTCTTCCAATCTTATCATCCCCCACAAGGCCCCTGTTCAGCCTAGCAGGTGAAGCTGGCTGAGAGAGGTACTGCTTCTCCTCTCCAGTTACATCCCCAACCAAATGTCACGCTGCAGGATACTGCCCTTGAGGTGGGATCCCTCGCTGAATCCGAGGGGGAAACCAAATTTGGACAGTATACTGACAATAATAATAATAATAATAATAATAATAATAATAATAATAATAATAATAATAATAATAATAATAATAATCATAACTGAAAGGTCTTATCATCGAGAGGAAGAGAAAATAGCATAAAACCTTCAGTATAAGATAGGAATCTAAAATGTAAAAGAATAATTATGTGTATCAGCACATTTTCAAGTGAATTAATTTATGTCAGTGGGTTAACAGCAAGTACAACTGGGAAACCACCCTCTCTTAACAATAAACAAAATGAAAAAAAAAAACAGAAGAATGAAAGTATCAGAAGGGAACAAGACTTAACCAAGGAAGGTCAGGTCGGAAAGATAAAAGCAAGGTGTCTAACAAGAGTAAGTGGAGGCAATGCCAGATTCTGCTAGGGCAACCATGGTCGCCAACCCACGCTTCCAAGTTGAGGGTCCCTGGTGCCCCTTTCACATGCTTCTTATGACAGGCAGGAGATACTGTGAATGCATTCGATTACCCCCAACCAGAGGGGGTTGAATGCAGAGAGGGAAGAAATAAGGAGTAGCCTACAGAGGGATCATATGAAATTACTTACTTTGCAAGCTGCTTTACGTCGCACCGACACAGATAGGTCTTATGGCAACAAGTCATGTGAAATTAGACAAGTAGCAACTAATTTAGATTCTTATTACTTGGACTTCTGCATATAAATTGTAGAAATAATAACTATCATCTGCCCGAAGTGCAATGAATTTCAAATACGGTAACTAAAATGCAGTGTTAATCATTTATGATTCCCACAATTAGTCTACTAGTGACAAAATAACGATGATGATGATGATTTATACTGTTTAGTAGAACTACTATTAGCAACAGCATAAAGACTTGTATGATTGAATGAGAAGGCAGACAATCCTAAAATCATGTTCACAAATTGTCCACACTCCCGTTTCCCCATTCTCCAAAACCACATCAGCTCAGTGTATGATGATGCAGGTTTTGGAGCCACAATATTCTGACACAGGAAACCAGAGAAAATGCAAACTTCATAACGATCAGCCTTGAAAAATCACTCTCCAGTGTTCCCATTTTGATTCAAGGCAGATGCTAGAGTGGCTGTCTTTTTTTCAGGTCATAGCCGCTTTCCTTCGAAACCTAGCTCTTATTTATTTCAAATACGTCCCAAACCGCTACATATAAATAAAGTAAAGCATTGCAGGCTGCCTCAAAATTCTAAATTTAAATAAGCAATATAAATATAAAACAAAGACAACAAAAGTAAAACACGTTCTTCCAAAAACAAGCAGTGACGAATTACAGAGGAACAAATATATGTTACATACCTTGAAAGCGCAAGCTTTCTGTGCTGAGGTTCAAATGCCATACAGTGAATAGCCCTGGGTTCCAGATCATAAAATCTCACGTTATGCGCTTTACAGGAACTCATAGTGCTTGAAAAAAGACTCGGACACATGCAGCACAATGTTCTGGCACACTATTTGCAATTGTGGCTAGACACAATAAAATATACTTATTTTCGTGTTTTCCACACACAGCAGATGAAAATACCTATTCTTACTGTAATAATATAATTTTGATCAAAAGGTAGAGAAACAACCCAGGTTAGGAACGACCACGTGCGGCACATGTACTGCACTTCAAGCCAGAAAATAGTCAACAGATGATCGATTGTAAATCGATAACTAATAGTTGATGATGTTTTCTTTCCACGTACAAGGTATCTATATAAGAGGATGTGTATATACACATACGGTATACACTAACGTTCTATATTCCGGACCGTTTTATAATGAACAACAAAAATATTAAATAAAACTAAGAAAAATTCAACATTAAAGATATTTCGATTTGATCGATTGCATTTCTGAACTAGGTCGATAAACATCCCGCAAGATCAGCTGGCAGATGGGCATGTCCGCACCGCATGTAAACTGTTGACAGTCGCGTACTTGACATCAGCATCAAGTTATCTAGGGGCCGATTAGGCCCGGCGACGTGTACCATGGGAAGTGTCAACATTCCCATTAATGGTTTCACCAGTGGGTCAAAAGTGAAATCAAAACAGACAATAAGTGAAATTACCACGAATGTATCATTTTTATGTTGTGACATTAGCAATTTTTCGCAAACTAGTCAATTTTTCATATGTTGTGTTGGAGTGTTCATATTTTACCTCATGTATGGATATTTACAAGTAAGGTTTGCCATAAAGTTGTTATCTTAGATTTATGGATATTGAACTAGTATTCGTTAAGTTATGAACTGTTTTAAATCTTGTGTTTTTCTTTTAGGAGTTAATTTTTACTCTGGATGGTTTTAAACCCTTTGGTTGGTACTTAACCCTGGTACAGTTTGCTTATTATTCAGTGTTTGGATATATTGAGACAGTTTTGAAAAGCGTGAAAAGAACGTAAGTAACTCTACCTTTTCAACTGTTCCTGCCTTTCAGTTTAATACTGGTTTACATCATTCTAAAATCGATTTTTAATTAATTATGTTTCAGAATTCCACTGCCAGTTTATTTACTGCTAGCCCTTCTTACTCTCGGTACGATGGGTTTCTCAAATTCTTCCTTGGGCTACTTAAATTACCCCACGCAAGTCATATTTAAGTGCTGTAAACTAATTCCTGTTTTGATTGGAGGCATACTAATCCAGAAGAAACAGTATGGCTTGATTGATTTTTTAGCAGCGGGTTGCATGTGTATAGGACTTACTTTGTTCACCTTGGCTGACAGCAAAGTTTCGCCAACCTTCAGTGTCATAGGTCAGTATGAAATGCAGTATAATAAGTGTACTGTAGTCATTTTTGTGGTGATTGAATTTTGTAAACATTAGACTATGTTGATAATTGTGAATCTAATCAAAATAATCATGATAATTGTTTGTTAGCATACAAAGTTTGTTAGTGACACAGTATTACATATCTTTCATTGTGTTAAGTTTTGCAGTGTTTTGAATGTCCATAAACTGAGTCACAGGTCAACTAAGTTAGAAGTTATGTTTATAGATGCAAAGCTTTGTCATTTAATTTGGTACCGGTAGCCTGTTTCATACTAAATTTCCTACATTGTGATTTAAACAGTTTTTCTTTCCTTTCTGTTGTAGGTATTTTTATGATTTCTTGTGCATTACTGTGTGATGCTGCGATTGGTAATGTTCAAGAGAAAGCTATGAAGACGTACAAGGGAAGCAACAGTGAAGTAGTGTTGTACTCATATGCTATTGGCTTTATGTATCTGCTCATTATTATGATACTGAGTGGAGACTTACAGAAAGGAATTTCATTTTGCTCAAAGGTTAACTTTCAGTTTTATCCATAATAGATATAGTAGCTGTGATCTATCCTTTCATATTGTCATCTGAATGTTAGAACTAGGTAATTTGAAATGTTGTTTTTTCGAGTTGTCTCTATTATATGAAACCTATGATATTACAGAATCTAATGCAAGAACTGGGTACCCGTCCAACGGAATTAATAGGCCTAAAATTTATTTGGAAAATGTAAAAGTTAGGCATTGAAGAAACGAACAGTCTTCTTAATATCATAAGTAGGTAACTTTAGACATCGTCTTTACCGTACATTAATGCTGTGTTGGACATGAAATTGGTTCTCAGTTCAGCTCATATAATGCAACTTTTTGCCACAAGCCTGTATGCTTCAAAGACATAGATTTGAACAGGCAGAGTAGTTAGTAACCCCTGTGGGTGGGGGACACAGATGAAGAATACACCCATGGTATCCCCTGCCTGTTGTAAGAGGCGACTAGATGGGGCAACCAAGGGATGATGACATTAGAACCATGAGACTACCGTACTAGTGATTAATACCATTACATGCAGAACACCATGGGTCATCATTACTTGCGACGAGTACCACCTTGCAAGGAAAACCATGGATCTACATTACATAGGAACAGCACTATTATGTGAGGAACACTACATGTCTGGGCGTTGTTTGTGATAAGTATTATCATGTGCATTCCACGTCAGTTCCATTGTGTTCAGAATGTGTCTGCGTTAGCTGTGAGTAGTGCCACTTTATGAGAAACGCCATGGGTCTATGTTGCCTGTGATTAGTACCACTATGTGAGGAAAACCATGGGTCTGCATTGCCTGAGAGTAGTACCATTATGTGAGGGACACCATGGCTTTGTGTTGCCTGTGTGCATTACTATAATGGATGATACACCGTGGGTCAACATTGCCTATGATTAGTACCACTATGTGAGCAACACCATGAGTATACATGGGCTGTGATTCGTTCCACTAAGTGAGGAACACCACAGGAATACCGGTGCCTGTGATTAGTTCCACTTTGTGAGGAACACCATGGGTCTGTGTTGCTTGTGAGTGGTACCACTGTGACATACCATGAGTTTACATTACCTGTGCTTAATACCACTATAGGGGTAACACAATCAGTTTTTTCATCATCATTCATTTTAGATTATAGTCAGTGGATATGTTTTTTTAGTTTCGTTCACCTCGTACCATTAGGGGCTGATGACCTAGCTGTTAGGCCGCTTTAAACAACAAACATCATCATCAGAGTAGTCAGTACAAGTATTCACAGACATGTCGACAAGTATTTTAGTGATTTATTAGCTTTCAGGCACTAATGCAGGTGATTTGTGAGTTGGTAAATAAAATTAATAAAACTACATGATATAAAGATTAAAAACGGTATACTGCTGTGTTTCTCCTTGCAGAGTCTGCAAAGGCATATGGTGTTTCCTTTCATGAATGAGGAAAAAACAATCAGAATAAATTGTTTGGCAATTTCTTATCAAGGTAACAGACTGGGATCTCTGTGGAACCCAAGTAAATTTTTCACTCTTTCTAGTAGGTATGTTAAGCACTCTGATTATAGTGTCAGCACAACAACAAAAATCCTACTTCCAGATGTCATTTTATATGTGTTTGAAGATTTTCCAAAGCACAAACATATTTACATACTCCGTGGCTCAGGCGGCAGCGCGCCAGCCTATCACCGCTGGGTTCCATGGTTCAAATCCTGGTCACTCCATGTGATATTTGTGCTGGACAAAGCGGAAGCGGGACAGGTTTTTCTCCGGGTACTCCGGTTTTCCCTGTCATCTTTCATTCCAGCAACACTCTCCAATTTCATTTCATCTGTCATTCATTAATCATTGCCCCAGAGGAAAGCGGCAGGCTTCGGCAGCCGCCACAATTCCTATCCTCGCCGCTAGATGGGGGCTTCATTCATTCCATTCCTGACCCGGTCAAATAACTGGAAACAGGCTGTGGATTTTCATTTTCAGGCTACTAGAAGACCACATAAGAGGAAGGTCATAAATGTGGGAAGTGAAGCTCAACTCTCTGAGAAAATTAAACATCAAGGGTAACCAATCCTATCTCCGGTCAATAAAGAGGAAGACCCTCTACCTGTAATTATCTATGAACCATTATAATAAACCACTGACACGTTAGCAAGTGGCTGCTTCATTTGGGTAGTATAGATATCAACTAGCATTCGGGAGATAGTGGGTTCGAACCCCACTGTCGGCAGCCCTGAAGATGGTTTACAGTGTTTTCCAATTTTCACCTTAACTAAGCCCATGATCACTTCCTTCCCTGTCCTTGCCCTTATCTATTCCATCATCGCCAGAAGACCTATCTGTGTTGGTGCAACATTAACTCTTTCGCTGTGCTATTTTTAAGCAGAACCCTTGCAGAAAAATGTAATTTTTTTGTATTTTCCAAATGAAGTGAAACTTTATTTTTTTTTGAAGGTTAGTGACATGCAACACCAATTGCACCATTTTTAACTTAACTTTGGCAAAGTAGCAGTGACATTTGACCTTGAAACACACATTACTGTGATACATCTCCGAACATGGAACTGGACACATTACAGGCTGTCCTGGACAATTCTTACAAAAAATACTGTCTGTTTTCTCTTGCACAGTCCCTGTCCTTTATTTGAACATTTTGCTCTTAATTTGGAACAAACAACACAATTAGGTTTGTGACTTGTCCTACTGCTCCCCAAGGAAATGCCTCTCCATCAAGCGCTTGAGGTATGTAATCTGAAGTTTTTCGTTTCGCCGGCAGACTGCGCTGATACTCTCATAGAAGTCCCATTATGACAGAATTTTTGAAGTCAGGAGCATCAATTGCCTTTTTTTTTAGCTTATTGTAAAATATTCTTCCATTCATTGGTGCAGTTTCGATGTCCTCACTAATATCCCGCTAGTCCGATACAAAATGAAGATCTTCCTCGTTGGCCCTTTCTTCCGAACAATCACTACGCACATCATCACTTGTTACATTGTCCGAATCTGCCACTAAAAGATTGAAGATTTCTTCACTGTCATTACTAATGTTGTTCCACGCACTCATAGCTGCTGAGCGGTCTGCTATCGGCCAGACAGCTGACAGGAATGTTGGTGGGCGGATGGGTGAAAGATAACAAATAAACATAGGTCCAGTATTTGCGGCAGAGTTTTCAAACAATGCTTAGTACATAGTCAATACATGACTATAGAAGTTTGTATTATTAAATGCACCTTTATTAAAGAAGTGCGTGGAAACTATAGCAGGAAAGTACCAAGTCGACAAAAGTCGATTACCGCAGCGAATGCTATAGGGATGTAGGTCTACAAGAGTCGACTTCTGCAGCGAAAGAGTTAAAGCATATTGTAAAATACATATATATTCTATTCAACTAAAGCATTTATACAAACTAAAGCAGGCGTGAAACTTTTTAAAAATATTTAGGAACAACGTGCGCTTTTTCTTCTTTTTTTCTTCTTCCTTTCTTCATGGGGCCTCTAAATATTAGTTCCTAATTAGCGTCGACCTCTAAGATCTTTTGCTACAAGTGCACTTTTTAGTGTTGGAAAAGTCTAGTACCACTTTAAAAAAAGAAAGGATGCATAAAATAAAAAATGAAAACAATCAACTTGAACTTGACAGTCAACTGAATAAAATTACCAGCTCGCTAAGTGACTGCCTTTGCTGGCAACACCAAGTGTTAACAGTGCACCAAATTTATGTCTTCTGATATGGGCTAAAACAAACTTGTTACTTTCATTGATCTGTCTCAGTCTCGTCCTTGACTTTGGCAGTATGAAAGTGACTGAGGTATGAGCAAATATCAGTAATATCATTCCTTATACATTGATCATTGAACTGGCCTCTCCTTATAGAGCCAGTTCCTATTTATAAATCTCATTTTTATCCTGTATTGGTATCAACTCAACTAAGGTTTAGCTTGAAGAATCCTGCCTTCCAATACTTTGTTTTGTCAGATTGAAGTCTAGTTAAATGACTAAAAAGTACATGTTTCGTTCCTCTGATTTGGAACATCTTCAGCTAAAAACGTGTATAAAGATTAAAAAATGGCACATCTTCTTCCATCCATTTCCTTTTTCATGTTCTCTCTGGGTAGGGTAGTGTACCAAAGCCCTCCACATTACTGGATCTTTCCATCACTCCTCTTGTAGTACTTTATTGCTTTCGACTCCCCTATGTGCAATACATTCCACAACAGAGCTGCTCCATCTCATTCTAGGCCGTCTCCTAGGCCTCTTTGCAGTCTCTCTATCCATGAATGTTATCTTTGATATTCTCTCTCCTGGCATTCTCATTATGTGTCCAAACCATTTTAGCTTTGCTATATCAGTCTCTTCTTGAAGTTTACACACTCCCATGCTTCTTATTTCCTCATTTCGTACTCTATCTTGTCTTGTCTTTCCTTGTATGCTCCTCAAGAACCTCATTTCAGCTGCTTGTATCTTACTTTGGTTCTGCTTAATCAACATACAGGCTGCTGAAGCATAGGTCAGTATAGGTTTATAACAGGACGAGTATAAAACTTTCTTGTACTTCATTGGCATATCTTTGTTCCATACAATGTGTCTTGCACACTGGTTGAAACTACCAGACTGCTGTGTTCTTAAATAAATTTCTCCATCCAAATTTTCATCTTGTGACATCATGCAAGCAATATAAATATAAAACAAAGACAACAAAAGTAAAACACGTTCTTCCAAAAACAAGTAGTGATGAATCACAGAGGAACAAATATATGTTACATACCTTGAAAGCACAAGCTTTCTGTGCTGAGGTTCAGATGCCATATAGTGAATAACCCTGGGTTCCAGGTCATAAAATCTCACGTTATGCGCTTTACAGGAACTCATAGTGCTTGAAGAAAGACTCGGACACGTGCAGCACAATGTTCTGGCACACTATTTGCATTTGTGACTAGACACAATAAAATATACTTATTTTTGTGTTTTCCACACACAGGAGATAAAAACACCTATTCTTACTGTAATAATATAATTATGATCAAAAGGTAAAGAAACAATCCAGGTTAGGAACGACCACATGCGGCACATGTACTGCACTTCAAGCTGACTTCAAGTCAGAAAATAGTCAACAGATGATCGATGGTAAATCGATAACATATAGTTATGATTATCTATTTTCCACGATGTTTTCTTTCCACGTCCAAGGTATCTAAGAGGAAGTGTATATACACACATGGCATACACTAATGTTCTATATTCCGGACCGTTCCATAATGAACAACAAAAATAATAAATAAAACTCAGAAAAATTCAACATTAAAGATATTTCGATTTGATCTATTGCATTTCTGAACTAGGTCGATAAACATCCCGCAAGATCTTTAATTGACTTATTTATATGTAGCGGTTTGAGACGTATTTGAAATTAATAAGAGCTAGGATTTGATGGAAAGCGGCTATGACCTGAAAAAAGACAGCCACTCTAGCATCTGCTTCGAATCAGAATGGGAACACTGGAGAGTGATTTTTCAAGGCTGGTCATTGTGAAGTTTGTATTTTCTCTAGTTTCCTGTGTCAGAATATTGTGGCTCCAAAACCTGCATGATCATACACTGAGCTGATGTGGTTTTGGAGAATGGGGAAATGGGAGTGTGGACAATTTGTGAACATGATTTTAGGATTTTCTGCCTTCTCATTCAATCATACAAGTCTTTATTTATGCTGTGGCTGTTGTGTGATCGCTGTTTTTAGTTGTCAGTGTTAAGTAGTTCACTTTGCGGAGTGGCCACGTGAATTGACATTGTGAGTGGCAGACTTTCTCTGTAGTTGAGCCAAGGAACGGTGGTGGTGGTGGTGGTGGTGGTGGTGGTCAGCAGCCCTTTGTTCAAACCTGTCTGCATGCAGCTGTTGTAAGTGAAGTGACTGAGCATTCGGCGTGTAAGTGAAATGTGAAGCCTGTCAATAAGGATTATGGTCCATTTCAGGTAAAGACTGCCCAGCTAGAATCCTACTGTGAGAGACTCTACATGTATGTATGAATGTATGTATTTACTGAGTCACCCTGAATTAAATTAGATCAGTAAATCAGACAGTGTCTTTGATTAGCAACACTATTGTCCATATCAAGAGGGGAGGCATAAAATGAAGGGAGATAAATAAAACTGTCCATATATTGATTGTGGTATTCTGTTTGAAAACTCTCAGTAATCATAGTTTTGACAAAACAAAACGATGAGGCCTCCATTACTCCAATCAAAGGAGGAAGTGAGCAATGATAGTTCGTCGAATACAGAATGAAGAATCAAAGAGGCCTTGCTAAACGAGATCATTATATAATTCCCAAGGTGTAGGTAATCCAGTGGCATCATGTCAAAACAGAGTGGACTAAGGGAGGCTGGACATGGATGATGAAAAGGATGAGTCTGGCACAAGAAAAAATGCCAGGCTTACCTGGGGCTCTATGGTCACATCCCAGTACTGATGAGGTTCTAGGGGAACAATTAGTTTTAAATATCATTTTGCACCATTTTTATGATACAAAGTTAGGCAGTGAGAATTGTTTTTAATTCCCATATTCCCTCTCTGTTTCAAAAGCTATTACAGTTTTAGAAATTACCATGTCAATAAAATTAACTCTCTTTGTTAAGAAGAATTATGATTGAAATTTACTGATTCCTGGAGATGGTAGATTTTTTGAGATCATAATAAATGTGAAATAGGTCAAATGCTCTAAAAGTAAGTGTACTTGACCTTTAAAAGAAAAGTGAGTCATTATTGTTTTTAAATGGCGATAAAATGAAAATTGAGTTTAAAAAATGCTAAATGTATGTGTTTCCATGAAATAAGAGCGATTACATTGTCTGCACTATATTAATCAGAAGGCTGGCACAGGTTTTGACTTTTCTTTGGGTAGTTTCGTCACCCTTCTGTGCATTTTTCTTGTTATCATCTATGAATAGCATCTTTATACTCTTCATTGTTATCTGGAGTTCTGAATGCAATTAGCAGGTTCTGCCTCAGTTGGTGGAGCTATTTTGGTATGATTGTAACATATTGACTGATTCTGTGACAGTGTGTAAACTTGCTAAACTTTCAGCAAGTGTTTCAAATTATGTAAGTTCATACAATATCTTGAGTAATGATTTTTTCACTGAATATCAGTCTAGCTTCTAAATGTGTGTTATATTTTGTGAGTAAGTAGGTCCATATCAATTTACATGTTTGTAAATGTTCAGTATTTCATTTCATTTTTATATTATGTTCCTTCGGTTATTTTCTTGAATTAAAACTGGAAAATCTAGAAAATTCAGCAGTTGACATTGAAATTTCAACCTCCAATTCTCCATTCGAAAATATCACTTCCGTCGTAAAACGCTATACCGTAATGCTAAATAAAATGTTTTGAATGTTAAGTTCTTAGTTTTAAACTGCAAAAACTACCAGCTGTATTGATAACTATTTCTGATTAATATTGTAAAACATCATTTTGCTGCCTTTTGTGGTGTATATTTTCTTATGGTGAGTTTTGTTGCTTGGGTTGATATTTCTATTTGACTGGAAATATTGCGGTTATTATCTCAAAGGCCAACTATTTTCTGTAGACATAATATAGGCTTTTTGGGCTTATGCTATGTCAAGAAAATAAGGTGAAATTCTTTACATTTTGCAGAGAACTCTGCTCCGCATCTTCAGAAGAAAATCTTGACTGTTCACAAGGAAGACTTCTTCAATAATGAAGGTTTGAATTTAGCCATTAGTAATAGGAAGTGGTACGTTCATTCGTCACCAGACGGCTCACCGTATACTGGCAGAGCACTAGCGTTCCAAGTGACAGCTGACAGCACCATCTAGAGTCGGTCTGAGAGGGGGGCATAACAGGTGCACATAAGTTATGAAAGTATGGCATTAATACAAGCTTGGAATGTAACATATGGTGATGAGGAACGCACGAATTTGGAAAACACTGAAATTAAATAACAATGGTGAAAGGACAGGGAAGAGAACTACCTACGTAAATCCTTAATGACTGGCAACCACGTATTACTTAATTGATAGCCAGTGTCCCTGTTGAAATTGTTACGATTTCTATGTATTTCCACAGCTTCCTATATAATCCTAGACCTGTAGTGTTAAGTGTGGGTAAGAGCTCGAACATCTTGGAACACATCATCATGACCCGATGATAGGGCGTACTCGGTTATTGCTGATTCATCTGACTGGTTGAGACAAATATTTTGTTCATGTTCCTTGATCTGAATACCAGTGGACCAGCATGTTTGACCAATGTATACCTTGCTGTAAATACAGGGAATTTTGTGCACCCCAGGGTGTAATAATGGGGACAATCTGTCCTTGGTTTTACCTAAACTGCCACTTGGAATGCTAGTGCTGTGCCAATGTACGGTGAGCCATCTGGTGACGAATGAACATACCACATCCTACTACTATCGGCTAAATTCAAACCTTCATTATTAGAGAAGTCTTCCTAATGAACAGTCAAGATTTTCTTCTGAAGACGCAAAGTTCTCTGTGATACGTAAAGAATTTCACCTTATTTTCTTGAACATGTCTACAATTACGGGCCGTGAAAGCATCAATGGTAACTACTTTCTGTCTTGAGAAAGCACAGATCAGTGAGATACTCTTTAAATTGCTAGAGATCTCTGTGTATTAATTGAGATACTGCAGTTGAATATTTTCCTACTATGTTTTTTGATACAAATTAAAATAAGGAAAGCTTTTAAAACAATACAAGAATTAGGTGGTCATTTTTAAATTGAATGTTTTTTCTTTTTCTCTCGAATTAGCATCCTAAAGAGACATACGGCTATGCCTTCCTATTCTCCATATCTGGATATCTGGGGATCCAAATAGTGCTTACTCTTGTAAGAACCTGTGGAGCATTAGTTGCAGCAACTGTCACTACCTGTCGCAAAGCAGTAACAATCATCATATCATTCATCTTCTTCACCAAACCATTCACTTATCAGTAAGTATTAATAATATTAAGAATTGATGTACATTTGAAAAGTAAATAACTTGTTTCAGCATATCAACGTTACATCTAGAAAATCTGCTCTGTGTTAATATTTCAGCTTAGAACTCTGATCAGAAAGAGTCTTTCATCTAAGGTTCACTATTGCATGAACTATATCAACGAATTTTCATTCTAAGTGGATGTGTGCTGCGGGTCAGTATTTCTCCTCTTAACATTGTCTGTCACATAACAGTATTTCGAGGTTTAATGAAAATATCATTTTCAGTTTGACCGCTTGATACAAAAACCTTCTGCAAGTGCATTTAAGAATGTTTCAACCAGTATAGGAAAAGTGAAGTTATCCTCATTCTGGAGTTATTGATGGATCGAAATTTTTGCCAATACCTTACCATTGAATGAACCAGTGTCAAACTATGTACCGGCATTGTTTGATAAGTCCATATTCTTCTTTCCAAACTTGAGGGAGCACAGAAAAATCCAGTATATTGTACTGGGAAAAAAATGTCTGTCTTTGGGGCCGCTGACACTGGCTTGAAGAACGTGGAATATTTCTAAGGGTGTGGCACGTAAACATTGGAATTGGTACAGAGAGGGGTATTAGTTCACTGAACTTAGATTTCTTTGAAAATTTGGTTTTATTGTTCATTGGAAACAAATTCATATTGCCTTTCATACAAGTTGAGTTGAAGCGTTGTAGCAGGCTGGAATCTCCGGACTCCGGGATGGTTACTGGGCACAGTCTGGACAGGAACCACGCCCATCCTGGATGTGAAGTTCTCGACGTTCTAGAATTTCTTGAAGTTCTAGAGGATCTGGGAGTTCTCGAATTTCTAGGTGCACACGTTGCGGGGTTCGATCTCACACGATAATATTGAGAGGTAAGGCGTGACGCGCACACAAGTTCCCCATATGGCATTCAACTCACTTGTAGCACTGTTAAATAAATTAACATTGACCTTTAAATATTGTGTTTATTCATTGCAAGTGGAATATGTCAAATGTTAATGAAACTGACACTCGAATCTTGATTCAAACACCTCGTTGAATCACAAATGTTCATAAATTATCACTAGAAAGTAAGACGATTGAACTGAATATCTGACCACGTGTTAGATGCCAGCCGAATTAATACTTGAGAAAATTATGTACAATTTATAATGTCAAGTTCACGACATAAGTCTGCTAACATTGGCATGGCAGACTGGAATGTTCTATTAGATCACTAATCGTTATCATCACAGTTCCTAACATACTGACTAAGTCACTTTATAATCAAAACACAATATTGAGCGCAATATTCACAGTTCATGCAAGTTCAGGACATATTAGCATGTTCGTAATACATTGAGCAAATTTAATGTCACTCGGAAATGTCTTATTCCGTCTATAAACAAAAATTACGTGTACTTGAAGACTGTTCAGCAATGTCTTTAAATGATCATTAAAGTTAAACTGCACTTGGAAAGAGTCTAACACAGTTCATGAATAATTATTATGAAATGGAATTTATAAGTTCAAATATGGCACTGAATAATCCTATGTTCTCTCGGAACTTCACGAGAGGAAAACACAAATTGAGATATGGCATGGGTACTCTGTTTCCACAGTCAATTACGATGACACAAGTTTAAGCACAAGTTCAGATGTGGCACTCAAAAATATTCTATTTTCCCACAATTTGTTATGAAACACAAGTGCAAACGTAATACTCGGAAATGCTCTAAGTTTCCACAGTTCGTCATGAAACACAAGTTCAGTGTGGTACTTGGAAAATTACAACACTCACAAGAAAAGTTATATGTCCCCCACAGCTTGTCGCAAAACACAAGTTCAAATATGACACTAGGGAAATTTCTATGTTCCCAAAGTTTGTTTACGAAACACAAGTTCATACACAAGTTCAAATGCAGCACTTGGAAGGGTTACAACGCTCACAAGAGAAATTCTAAGTTCCCATTTTCACACCAGGCAAATGCTGGGGCTGTACCTTAATTAAGGCCACGGCCGCTTCCTTCCCACTCCTAGCCCTTTCCTGTCCCATCGTCGCCGTAAGACCTATCTGTGTCGGTGCGACGTAAAACAGCTAGCAAAAAAAAGAAATTCTAATTTCCTTCAGTTTGTCACTGAAACACAAGTCCTAACATGGCACTTGAAGAAAATTATAAAGTTCCAACTCCACTGGAACCGAGCACTTGAGATGCAAAGTCTTGTCTGACCATAGGTTCCGGTCTGCCGCACTTGTAGATCTCCACCTGTCACCCGTATCGCAGAGATGGTGGAGTATCACTGAATCTGTAGCCTGGATCGCCCTCCTTTTATACCTGGAGCCGACGAAGCTTCTCGAAACGTGGATATTATCCAGCTCTATAACTCCCAAAGTACATGGTGGATTTTCTCAAGAATTTGATAGATTGCATCTGTTACAATGGCCTCCACGTTGGCGGTGTAAAAATAACATCTTGACTCCAAGTAGACTTTTACACATGGGTTGGAACATTACCATATATGGTCACACCTGGCTGCGTGGAACTAACTCGAAGCGGCTACATCACGGCTGTGCATGTCAGCGAGTTCGGCGGGCTGCCTATCCTGCACCTCGCGCGAAGTTTAACACACATACTTCAAACTTGTTTTCATGTAGCGGTGTTTCCGGTATAATATACACTTGAAAACCTCTGTCATACCCTACTAAATGCCCCCAACAGATTGTTTTTTTGTGTGTATTGATGGCTGGTTAAAATGTTAGTGTGCTACTAGCTGTGCTCCAAGATAGATATAAGTAAAGTGGAACAGTGGTCATATGCAAAATTTGCAAATCTTTGTGGCAGAAATTCCTGTCAATATTTTGTAGAGATAAGGGAAGCATTAGGTAATAGAGCTTTGTCATATCAAACAGTTGGGGTCTCAAACATGGATGTATAGCAACTATTAACTGTTACTGAGAGGACGTTCCATGTCTGCTCACACAGAGATGTCAGTGTCAACAGAAGACAGGCTTGAAATTATTCACTCATCTGGGTATTTCTCTGTTGACAGTGTTCTAAGTTTTACAACAGTTCATGCAGGTGTGCAAGACTTATGTTCATTTTGTCCATTTTAAAACAATTATTTACTTATCTTTTAATTTGCCCTTGCCATTTGCTCCTGTAGCCAGACCAATTTTGAGGGCTGGCCCAGCTAATCTAGCTGTTAGTGGCAGAGCAAACAACAATGAATTCTTTTCACAATAAGTTCTAAACTAAACAAGATATGGAAACAAAATTTTCTACATACCTTAATGAAGTCCTCTAGTATCTCTGTAGGGTGTGGTAGGTAATGTCACACTTTCATGGGTGAATGAGAACACCACACTTTCCACAAAAATAGCGTGTTTCACTAATAATTTCATTTTTGAAGCACACTTTGCACCTTCTTGTGAGGAACTTGACTTTATTTGATGGTGGAAACTTCAAAAGAATATGCTCTTTTCTCTTCCCATCTAACCTAAATGGTGGATCCTTGGCCGGTGTCCTTTTTGGTGGCAAAATCGCGGGACGTTGACTTGGAGCTGATGATGTATATGGAGCTGAGATGCCGGAGAGAGGTGACTGTACTTGTATGTTGGGTTCGCTTTTTTCCTGGAGCAAGTTCCTAACTACTGTCTGCATGAAATTCAGAAATGTTTTTGATTTTTGAGGATTTGAGTTCTGGAAGAGCCAAAATGCGTTAAAAAGTGAGCAGCACAATAAATACCTTCATCTCTCTCGCACATATTTGTGACCAAAATAGATCCCAGCTGCGTAGGAACAGCTCCAATTCAAGGTTGCGCTTATCCGGGCTAACTCGGATACGGTCCACAGCGTGGTCACTAGATTGCAATGCAGCATCTCTACTAAGATAGGCAGTGATCACCCTAATATATCATGAGAATGAAGGCCTAGAGTACAGGGGAGGTGCAGCATTGACTTTGTGGGCAGGGCCTGTGGCATGCAAAACAGTAGGCTCGGCATATTGTTGAGTCATACAGTAAGGAAGTTGACCGAGCTCCTTCGAAGATACTGGAAACGGCCAACAATTGACAGGCACAAAGAATGATCTGGAAGTGGAAACTATCTGGTGCTTGGCCAAGACTCTTACACTGGCCTATAAAATGAGTGAAGCTGGCAAGCGCCTGTCAGTCGCTAGTGTTCTGGGAGTGTGCCATTAAGGAGTGAAACAACCTTAACTATGCAGAGTTTGAGTTGAGTTGTAGAGTGAACTGCTGTGGGAACAACACTATGCTGTAAGAAGCCCTGTTGGAGAGCCAGAGTTCAAGCGTCAGAGGGATATGTGGTCAAACAAATTAGCAAGTGCAAAAAGCGTGAAGTGGAAAACTCAAACTTGAGTGCTCTTGTAAATAACTGTTTGTACAGGGAAGGCAGCGAAAAGTTACCAGCACTCTAGCCAGTGGTGACATATACGAGTAGTATTGGACAATGGTTTAGACATTTCTCCCTAAGAAATTGTATGGCAGAACCATTTGCAAATTTCTACATTTGTGATTTTTATTTGTGGGGAACTTTAAAACAGAAAGTGAATAAGAAGAATCCACATACTTTTGAAGCTCTGGAGAATGAAATCAGATGACTTATATATCAGATTTCAGAGGCGAAGGTACAAGTGTTTCAGAATTTTTTACACCCATGGAACATTTGTACATTATTTTCAACAACTACTTTGATGAAAGGTAAGATCTACATTAGTTTTCAACTTCATTATTAACTCTTAACTAAAAATTTTGGCCTACCATAATGGAACTGAATGCCTGCCCCCCTCCCCCCCCCCTACTACAGTTTACAATTAAATTGAAAATTAGGAGTTAAATATTTCCACCTTTTCAATACAAAATCGAGTAATGTGGGTTACATTACAGAAGGAATATTTATTGGAACTAGTTTCAACCTATTTTTTAAGGTCATCATCAGTCAAATTGCGTGTTGCACAATCTATCTGATAGTTCATAGAAATTGTAAAAAGTTGTGGTTTGACACTATAAATGTGAAAAAGTCAAAATTGTTGTAAAAGTTTTGGATAATGCATAAAATGCATAAATTAATGCACTTAGCTGTTGAAGGAAGAATTCAAGAAGACGAATTTGGGTGTTTAAGATTCTTGAGGTTTGTATATCTCACTCCTTATGAAGTTCAGATAGTTGCGCTGCGATGTGTTGGACATATTGCAGGAAAGGTCTCATTAGTGATTGAAATTTCAGATTATGTTTAAAAATGCATACATCAATGCATATAGTTGTCGTTGAAGGATAACAAATATTCTTGAGAATTACGCATCACACGATGCACAGTTCTAAAAGCTGCAAATCATCAACGGTATTAATAGTAGTGCTGAGAAAACAATCTGTGCACACGCAGTGAACAATGTGAAAAGATGGTAAATAGAAGTCATTCAAAGATATTAAAGTCCCTTTTTAATCTTAAATTTTAATTTAATTGTAATCACAGTTCAATGTGGACCATTCAGAATGAAATTCATGTCTCTTAACTACTACAGTTTACTGGTGAATCTAGCATTGGATTGCAGACATTCTGTTCCCCACCAGTGGCAGCTCGTGGCTGTAAAGTATGGTGAAGAGCTATTACCCGTTCGGTTTCGAGTGACAGATTTAGGAACTTCTTTCTTTCTTTCTTTCTTTCTTAATCTGCTTACACTCCAGGGTTGGTTTTTCCCTCGGATTCAGCGAGGGATTCCACCTCTGCCGCCTCAAGGACAGTGTCCTGGAGCTCCCGACTCTGGGTCGGGGGATACAACAGGGGAAGATGACCAGTACCTCGCCCAGGCGGCCTCACCTGCTATGCTGAACAGGGGTTTTGGTGGGGGATGGGAAGATTGGAAGGGATAGACAAGGAAGAGGAAAGGAAGCGGCCGTGGCCTTAAGTTAGGTACCATCCCGGCATTTGTCTGGAGAAGTGGAGAAACCACGGAAAACCACTTCCAGGATGGCTGAGGTTGGAATCGAGCCCACCTCTACTCAGTTGATCTCCCGAGGCTGAGTGGACCCCGTTCCAGCCCTCGTACCATTTTTCAAATTTCGTGGCAGAGCTGGGAATCGAACCCGGGCCTCCGGGGTGGCAGCTAATCACACTAACCACTACACCACAGAGGAGGACAAGATTTAGGAACTACGTGTTGTTTTTGGTTGTTTTGTACTCGTACCTGTGACTGACGGAGGGTCCAGCACATGACCACGATTTATTGAATTTAACGTTTCATCATGACCACAAAAAGCTAGTTCTTGCTTACTTAAATAGAGCACTGCATCAATTACCAACTGAAGGAAAAGCCTATTTAAATGTACATTTTCACTGAACTGTACAATTACAATATACAGTCTGGCATTTTCCTTCAGGACATCAGAGATCGTATTTTGGTTTGTTTCCAATGCCTTGAAATCTAGCTGCCGTATTTTAATGTTCTGCAGAGTCTGAGTGCTTATGTAAAGAACGTGTTATGTTCAAAAGGGCTGAAAATCCTTCTTTATTCCAAACGTTATTTTAATTAATAAAAGGCAAGCAGGCCCAACAAAACAACTTCTGTAGAGCTGGAGAGGAGCACAACCATGGAAATTCCTTAAACCACAATCGTTTGAAACTAAGATTGTAAGATTTACCGGAATGTTTCACTTCTTTTGTAGCACAAATTTGCAGTGATTCAGTAGGGCGATCAAAACGTAGAACTTCATTCTGATCTTCGTTTCTCCAACGTGAAAACGGTGTTTATAATAAAATGCACACTATGTCATAAATAGGATACATATTTAAATAAAACAGCACAACACTACGAATGAACCACAATGCGTAAGTACTCGTACTTCACACAGGATGACGCAGGGAAGATGAAAAATTCCGCTTTTCCAACAACTTCACTAGCACATTCCGCTATGTGGAAAGTACGCAGGTGACGTCACAGTTGTCATGGCAACCGCCAAGGCCAAGTGCTAGGAGAGAGCACTTGGGAGGTAGAGGCAACTGCGGAATCTCTTGTCTTCACTCAGTCTCACTCGCCGTACTGTGGCCGACAGCCAGCGCTTTCGTGAGTTCCCCTGGTTCTCATCAGGTGATGAGGTGCTCCAAACGCCGTACAGTAAAACATTTTCTTTACGTAAAACCAACAGATGTCATAAGAAAAATAAATTTAAGTAATTCATTATGGTAAAAATAAGTGGTGAAGTGGCACTTCACCTGAAAAGCTGCCTCTGTTCCCCTCATATCCCCTGCAGAGTGCAGTAAGAATTTACTACCTCTCCCTATAATAGCTTAGTCTATAGTAGAGCACACTACCCCTTTGATTAGTCATTTTGGTTTAAGGACCCTGACAACCCATATAATTTTTAGAAAATACTGAGCTCGATAGCTGCAGTCGCTTAAGTGCGGCCAGTATTCAGTAATCAGGAGATAGTGGGTTCGAGCCCCACTGTCGGCAGCCCTGAAGATGGTTTTCCGTGGTTTCCCATTTTCACACCAGACAAATGCCGGGGCTGTACCTTAATTAAGGCCACGGCCGCTTCCTTCCAATTTGCAGGCCTTTCCAATCCCATCGTCACCATAAGACATATCTGTGTCGGTGCGACGTAAAGCAAATAGCATGATGATGATGATGAATTTTTAGAATTTTGAATGATGCTTAGTTCTTGGAAGACTATGCCCTATTATAGATAAACTAGTGGTGCCCATGCCCACACACAAATCGCAGTAAATCTTAAGGAGAGTTCTTTAAATTAAAGGGCCAAAGTAAATAATTTGTCGATCAGTTATGTCTCCCTACGTCGTTAATATCTCAAACAATTTGCACAACACTTAAAGTCCATGAAAACTATATATAGGTGAACTGGGGTGATACCAACTGAATGGCTGTCAGCACTAATCCACCCTTTGCACAAGAAAAGTGATAAAAAGAATGTCAACAACTATAGGGGCATCTCATTAGTATCTGTTCCCTATAAGATTTTCTCCAAAGCAGTTCAGAACCGAATTGAAGCTCACCTTGACCAACAGATTGGGGAATATCAGGCTGGCTTCAGAAAAAGCCGTTCGTGCCCAGAACAGATATTTAACCTGAAGAGCATCATAAGGTACAAGAAGACAGGAGGACACAGGTACGTGGTTGTGTTTGTTGACTTTCAGAAAGCATATGACTCCATTGACCGCGAGTCATTAATGAATATTTTGGAAGAGTTTGGAGTGGACGATACGTCAAGAAATTTGATCAAACAAACTCTAACCAACACAGTGTCGAAAGTAAAATTTATGGGTGAGATCTCAGAACCGTTTACAATCAGAACGGGTGTCAGACAGGGAGATGGACTATCCCCACTCCTCTTCAACTGTGTTTTGGAAAAAGTCATTCGAGAGTGGAGGAAGTTGTTAGACCAAGAAGAAACAAAGGAAGATCAGTTCAGACTTGGTCCTAAGCACAAAGGGGTGTACGTTGACTGCCTGGCCTTTGCGGATGATCTGGCCATTTTTGCTAACAACATAGATTCAGCAGTCAACAAGATCAATAGGCTGTCAGAAGTTGCTGAAAAGGTAGGACTCCAGATTTCTATTCCAAAGACAAAATATATGACAAACATCTGTGATGGACCAGAATGGATGATCACTAATCTTGGAAAAATCGGTCGAGTCAAGAATTTCAGATATCTTGATGAAGTCATCCAGCAGAATGGATTAGAAGAGGAAGCAATCAATGTCAGGATGAGGAAGTTAGACCAGGCATACCAAATGACAAAGAATATCTATAATAAAAAGTCTATGAGTATAGGGGCCAAGTTCCGACACTATAACACAGTTGTAAAACCTGAGGGATTATATGCATCTGAAACTTTGACCTTAAGTTGTAAAGGTCAAGCTGATCGGCTGGAAAAAAGAGAGCGCAGGATACTAAGAAAAATCCTAGGTAATAGGTGGGTTGATGGACAGTGGCGAATGAGACCAAATGAGGATTTGTACAGCAAGACAGAACCTCTCACAGCGTCAATTAAGAAGAGACGGCTATTATTTTACGGTCATCTCTTGAGGATGACTGATGGTCGGCTAACAAAAAGAATATGGAATTTTATTCAATCTAAGGCAACAAGGCCGAGATGGTTCCAGGAATGCGAAAAAGATCTGATGCAGATTGGTATTTCAGACCAAGAAATTCATGACAGGAGCACATTCAGAAGATTGGTGAACAACTATCAAGGTTTCCAAATGGCATCAACTTCCAGAAGACGGAAAGGACCTTTGTCTGATGAGCATAAAACAGGCACTCGTCGCTGGGCTCAGAAGATACTGGCAGGAAGTCAAAGCCGGAACAAGAACAAGACCTAGACACTGAAATGAAGTTGGTTGTTACCACGCAGTCCATAGAGGCTCAACTCGATGTATATATAATATATATATATATATATAGGTTTTTGCTTAGAAAAAAATGTTTCCCATTGTGTGAAAAAATGCTTACACTTACTTATTTCCCATTGCATAATTAATTCTTGAATATTTGATATCTACCTTTGAATATTGCTATGCTTCAACTTCCATCTATCAGTATAGATCTGTATTAATTTTAACCAGTACACATGTTTTATTCTTATGCACATTTTTTTAATGTACCTTATACCATCCACTTAGGTTACTTTAATTAATCTTGACCTTTATTCATTGTGACAGCAATGACTTATTTTGTGTGTGGGCCTCAATTTTGTGGACAACTTAGCCCAGTTTGTCTCCTTTGGGTTTTTGAATGTTAGATTTTTGTAGGAATTTTGTAGCTGTCAGGTTCTATGGTAGCAACTTTAGGTACCTTGTGTGCCTGGAAGTGCATAATTAATTCTTGAATATTTGATATCTACCTTTGAATATTGCTATGCTTCAACTTCCATCTATCAGTATAGATCTGTATTAATTTTAAACCAGTACACATGTTTTATTCTTATGCACATTTTTTTAATGTACCTTATACCATCCACTTAGGTTACTTTAATTAATCTTGACCTTTATTCATTGCGACAGCAATGACTCCGAGTGAATCCAGATCAATAATATTTTGCTGTATACTATATTTTTAGCAGTCTACCCCCTCTTCCCACTGCCAGTCTATAGGATACTCCAGTGGAGCACCTCCTTATAAATCGTGTTAACTGTTTCACATTGGACGTGAGTAGATGTAGGTGACACGGAGAACTCGTGTGAGTACCGTACAACAGTGTGGGCGAAAGTGTTCACATTTTATTTTTAAATTGGCTTTACGTCGCACTGACACAGATAGGTCTTATGGTGATGATGGGATAGGAAAGGGCTAGGAGCGGGAAGGAAGTGTCCCCGTTATTGTCTGTCCCTGTGTTTTGTTGATCATCATCCTGAAGCATAGCTTCACCGGGAATAGAGGAATCGGAAGGTACCAGTAGAATGCGAGAAACGTAAACAGACAAAGTGGGTTGGCCATGCGGTTAGAGGCATGCAACTGTGAGCTTGCATTTGGGAAATAGTGGGTTCGAACCCCACTGTCGGCAGCCCTGAAGATGGTTTTCCGTGGTTTCCCATTTACACACTAGGCTGTACCCTATATTAAGGCCACGGACACTTCCTTCTCGCTCCTAGTCCTTTCGTATCCCATCAATGCTATAAGATCTATCTATGTCAGTGCGACATAAAGCCAATTTTAAAAAAAAAAATGTGAACACTTTCACCCATACTGGTGCCTGTTGTTATGGTTGTCTCGATTACCCTGGTCATTAGCTTGCTGACCTGCAGCCTCATTCTGTTACACAGAGAAAGGGTCGTCAGGTTTCTGATGCACATGGTAGAACCCCCCCCCCCCTTCAATGTAACTTTATTTGGAAGCATTCCAGCAAGGGTCCGAGAACTGAGAAACTCAATAGGCTTGAGGAGTGTGAAAACAGGTATGTACATATAAAAGTGGTAAGGAATGGTAAGGACCCATTATACAATAACATGAAAATAGAGAGATTGAGAGGAAGGTGCAGAATAAAAAGATATTGAATTAGAATGGTTGCAGGAGTATATTGAAGGAACTTACTGAGAAATTGAATTTAGCAAAAAAAAAAAAAAAAAAGAAGAAAAAAGAAAAGTCAAGTAAGGATAACATGATGGCAAACATAATTGGCAGGATAACCCCATACAGTACTACCTTGTGACTAGAAGGAAGGAAAATTAACGACCGAAAAGTGAATGATGAAATTAAATTTAGAATACTTTGTCACAAGAAACAAAATTGAGAAAAGGGAAGCAAGGATCCACACTCGTACATCCTTTTAAAAAGTTACACCCATTAGGGCGGTTACATTCATACCTTGAAGAGGAAGCTAGAAAACCTACATGATAAAGAAATGAAATTAAGTACTAAAATCCATATGTTAAAATGGAAGTAAGTACAGCAGGACACTAAACGTTAGTGTTAGAAAATAGTTTAAACTAACAGACATTTCAAAAGGAGGGAAATGAGTTTTCATTGTAGGTAACAGTAGATAATTTCAATGACAAAGGCCACAGAGTATTTTTCTGATATCTAACTGTATATAAAAAATAATAATAAAAAGATCACAATTTATGTGGGGATTTTTTAGTGAACGGTGTTCCCTTTTCACACTGCCGTGTATGGTCTCTTGACACTGTTCAGATCTCTGACACACTGCGGCTTGTTTGCGATCAGTACGTCGATGTCATCTTGAGGAAGAAAGTCCCATTCCATTTGGGCAACTGTAATGGGGTCTGATATTGCCTATGGAGGTTGTGAATGATCAAAAACAACCATTTTGATCTTGTCCCATGCATGCTCAGTGTAATTCATTATCTGGTGAGTTAACTGGCCAATTCATATGGCTGATACCCACTTCTCACATGTCAAGTCAGGATCACCCTGCTACCGTATGTGACAGTAGACTGTACTATCTGTGACAGTCTGGCCGAGGGTCAAGCAACCAGTACCAAACCTGGCAAACTAGGGGAGAACGAACGGCTACGGGCAGATGAGCTCTCCCTTAGTAGGGTTAATGAAGCCTTTGTGTAGGAAATGACACATAAATTCATCAAGCTCAGGGCACTCTCTTGCCCTTGGGGTGGAAAACTTCCCCTGAGGCCAGATGAACCATATTTGGTCAACGGCATAGAAAGTCCTCAACAGTGGACCAGGCGTAAGGACAGTAAGTCCCTCCTCAGCTGGAATGGTGGATGAAGGCTGCAGTGACTAGGAACCCCTCAATCATCTTGCATCGGCTTGCCATTGAAAACAGTTCTTAAGTCATCAAGTACAGTGCGTTTGATGAAGTGCAGCAACACACTCACTCTAAAAGAATCTCACGTACAGCAGTCTTCCAACAACAGATTGACTCTTTCAAAAGTCCTACGGCGATCAGGAAGTTACGACGGGGGCAGGATTGTGATTTCTGGAAGCCTCTAGTGATGGCACGTAGGCGATAGATGTGTGATCGGTCATCTTGCTTAGGATTGTGGCTGTAGAGCAATTCGGTTGCTGCATCTACGACTGAGCAGTCCTTTTTAGGGTCCACTCTGCTCACCTCATATGGGGAAGGGGCTAGAAAAGGTGGCCTGAACATAGTCAGCCACTTCTAGTACTGATTGCATAGCCACGTCCAATGGTATCACCTCAATGCGGTCGAACAACAAAGAAATTATATTTTGCTACATGGAACGTATGCCTTTGCTGGCTGGACCTAGTGTTTACAGTGCACTCTGTCTTATCCTTGGCTTTGACAATATGAAAGTGACTGAGGTGTGAGCGATGCTAGTAATGCCAATCTTTATGCAGCCAGTCCCTGCTATGATTGGTGTGAAAATGTTGCTCATAGGTTGGTTGGTGTATGCATTTCAGTAGGCTTGGCAGACTGATATGTAATAGCAACTCTGGCTCGGTGAGGAAAGCAACGGGAAACTACCTCACTCCTCATTTCCCTAGTACGCCTCTTCAGTGATACCTAGGCCATTTATGACAGCTGATGGCAGAGGATCCCATCAGCGGCATCACTGACAGACTGAACATACACACATCATCATTTCTTCGGTTGTGTACGAGCCTCCTCCAGTTTGTTCTATCCATCCACATATGCTGCTCATATATGCAACACCAGTTTGCATCTCTAATTTCAAGGTCCTTCATTATTTGTTTTTCCCAAACATCACGAGGTCTTCCTCTTGGTCTCTTCCCAGGAACATTGTAGTCAAAGTATGTTCGAAGAGTCCTGTGAGGGTTCATTCTTTTCATGTGACCATACCATTGCAATCTCTTCACTTCTAGAGTCTCCAGCAAGCTTCTTTCCAATCCAAGCTGTTGTCAGATATCCACATTCCATTTTTGTTTTTTGTAGACAAGAAAGGAGAAACTTCATTTCTGTTGCCTGAAGACGACTCTTTGTTGGTCCAGTAAGTGTTGCTGCTTCCAGGCCATATGTCAGTATAGATACTAGATATATTTTGTACAAGCTAATCTTGGAAACTAACGGAAATGTTTCATCCCAAAGTATTTGACGTACAGTGTGATAGAATTTGGAAGCTTTCTGTATTCTGTTACTAATCTCTTGATGTATGGTATTGTCTGATCACAGAACACTACCTAAATACTGGAAGTTGTCTACAATATCCATCTCCTCATCTCCAATTCTTAGATGAACAGTTGGAGAGTTTCTACTCATCACCAAGCCAACTGTCTTCGTTTTTCTGATTTTGAGACCAAAGGTTGTAAAAGCTTCATGCCAGAGATCTAGTCTAGTTTGTACTTCCGCTTCTGTCTCACCCCATACCATTACATAATCAGAAAAAAACAGGGCATTAGTTGTTGGATCCTTTCTCTTAACCGATTTGAAAACTTCATCCATTATGATTATGAAGAGAAGTGGTGAAAGACAACTTCCTTGCTGGACTCCACTCGTCGTTTCAAACCAACCTGACCTGGACACAACACTTGGTTTCATCATATAATCGTTGTACTCATGCTATGATGTCATCGGGCACTTAAGAACACTTAATGATGACCCTTCAAATGAGAGACCCGAAAGGAGAACAGCCCTTGTGGGTAGAGAGTTACGAAGATACAATATTGACATAGCAGCACTCCAGAAGATCCATCTTGCTGAAGAAGGTCAGGTGAATGAAATCGGAGCAGGATACACTTTCTTCTGGAAGGGTAAACCTACCAACGAACATCAAACACATGGAGTAGGCTTTGCTATCAAGAATAAGTTTCTCAGAGACCTGCTGGAGCTTCCAACTGGACATAATGAACGCATCATAACATTAAGACTTCGATTAAATGGCGACCAGCATGCCACAGTAATTTGCGCATATGCCCCCACATTAGACTCTGATGATGACATCAAAGAAACATTCTATTCAGATCTGGATGACATCCTATCAAACATCAATCGCGTAGACAAAATCATCTTGCTTGGTGATTTTAATGCCAGAGTGGGAAAGGACCATAAAGTATGGAATGGTGTCATTGGCAAAGGGGGAGTTGGCAGTGAAAATTCCAATGGTATTAGACTCTTCTCAAAATGTGCTGAGCATGGGTTGATAATCACCAACACCATCTATCGCCAAAGGGATCACTTCCAAACATCATGGCAGCATCCTAAATCGAAACACTGGCACCTCATTGACTATGTACTCGTCCGCAAGCAAGATCTATGCGATGTTCTCATCACCAAAGCAATGACGGGAGCTGATGACTGTTGGACAGATCACTGACTTATTAGATCAGTGATGCGTTTGTCACTGTCCACCCAGAGGGAGGAAACAACAGAAGAGCTTCAGACATGCTTTTGACACCGAGAAATTTGGCAATACAGAAATTACTTCAAAATACAGAGAGCACCTTCATCGGACTTTGCCAAAGGAATATCAACCTGATGTAATGCAACACTGGGAGAGTCTGAAGACCACTATTCAAGATGCTTGCAAAGAAAAAGTCGGATATAAGACCAGAAAACATCAGGACTAGTTTGATGAAAATGATGAAGAAATTGAAGCATTGATCTCAGAGAAGAGAAAAGCCTTGCAAGCATGGCAAAGGGACATGAACTTCCACTCTAAGAAACAAGCCGTAAGTATTGCCAAAGCAAATGTCCAAAGAAAAACCCATGAGTTCAAGAATGCATGGTGGACAGCAAAGGCAAGAGAGTTGCAATATCTAGCAGATAAAGATTGACGACAGTTCTTCCAAGCGACAAAAGCAGTTTATGGTCCCACCACCTTTGGGAGGAATCCTCTTTGGTCCAGCGATAAATCTTTTAAAAGATCAATACTCCATCATGAATAGGTGGAAAGAGCATTTTGAAAACCTCCTGAACCAGGATTCTATTATTGATGAACAGGTGTATGATATATTAAAACAAGCTCCCATCAATGAAGAACTTGGCTCCCCACCAACACTAGGTGAAGTTAAGCATGCTGTCCATCAAGCAAAGCATCACAAAGCTTCTGGTCCTGATGGTATACCAGTGGAAGCTCTCAAAGAAGGAGGTGAGGAACTAATAAGACACATACATGAACTGATTGTCAAAATTTGGAGCACAGAAGAAATGCCTCCTGATTTCGGAGACAGTCTGGTAGTTTCCATATTTAAGAATGGGGATCGAACAAAGTGCAATAACTATCAGGGAATATCCTTACTATCGTGCCTGGGAAAGCTTATTGCTCGAATGCTGGCAAATCATATTGTACCCTTGGTGGAGAAAATACTTCCAGAGGGTCGGTGTGTCTTCAGGCCTTCTAGAGGAACCACAGATATGATATTCACACCTCGTCAACTTCAGGAAAAATGTAGAGAACAAAACAGACCTGTTTATATTGCCTTTATTGATCTTATTAAGGCATTTGACTCTGTGAACCGAGAAGCTTTGTGGAAAATTTTAGCTCTATATGGTTTTTCACAGAAATTTATTGCCATCTTGAAATTGCTCTACATTGATATGATGGCAGCTGTCATTGGCAACGGCTCTATTGGAGAGCCATTCCATATCAGTACCGGTGTTAAGCAAGGCTGTGTGATAGCCCCCACTTTGTTTTCCTTGTATGTTGCCGCTGTCATGGAACTTGGCAGAGATGAACTCCCTCCAGAGGATGGGTGGTAAACTTTTTAATTTGAGCCGTTTAAAGGCAGGAACTCCTTGTCTGCAGCATTAGTTGAGTTACAGTACGCTGATGATAATGCTGTCGTAGCTCAGACACAAGAAGAGCTTGTGATAATCCTAAATGCTTTTTCTGCTGCGTACAACAAGATCGGACTCAAACTGAATACCAGCAAAACACAGATCCTATACCAACCAGCCCCCGGGGAAGGTCAAAAAGATATCAGTGTCACAATTGATGGAGTGAGCCTTCAAGTTGTAAACACCTTCCTATATCTTGGCAGCAACCTCTTATCAAGCACAAATATAGATTCAGAAATCCAACACAGAATTAACCATGCAGGAGCATTCTTTGCTAAGTTAAGATCTCGAGGTTTTGACAATCATGATGTCAATATCACAACAAAGATTCTTGTGTACAATTCTGTTGTAATTCCAACCTTACTCTATGTATCTGAATCCTGGACATGCTACAGTCGATACCTTAAGAGGCTGGAACAGTATCATCAGCGTTGCTTGAGGAGAATACTGCAAATAACTTGGCAAGACAGACGCACAAATATGAACTTTCTTGAAGAGGCACACACCACCAGTATAGAATTGATGGTTCTAAGACGCCAGCTATGATGGACAGGGTACGTAGTTCACATGCCCAATAATTGTATTATCAAATAAGTGTTTTACTCTGAGCTATCAGTAGGTAGACACTGTGTAGGCGGTCAGAGGAAGCAATTTAAAGATGTAATCAAGGCTAACTTGAAGATATGTAACATTGATGTTGATAACTGGGAGAACTTAGCCCTTGACCGTTCATCCTGGAGATCACTAGTCCATTACGGCACACTATCTTTCTAAGAAAACTGCCGACATACAGCGAATGACAAGAGGCAACATAGGAAAGGAAAATAAGCGCTGAGGAGACATAGAAATAACATGACTGCTACACCTGGGACTACTTGTCATCACTGTGGGAAATTGTGTAACTCCCGCATTGGACTGTATAGTCACCTCTGAATGCATAGATGAAGAGGCATCCTGCCTGGAAGACAAACCTACTTGATTACGAGCGTTTGCTATCATCACCACCCACTTCTCTCATGTTCCTCACTGATGCTCCTCGATGAGGGTGAGCATTGTTATCCGTAAAGGGTTGTGCAAAGGGTCAAAGAATTTTATCAGTATACTGCTGGGCAATAAATTTCCCTTGGATTGGCATCAAAGGTGTATGCTGACCATGTATAATCCCAGCCCAACAACATTACTACACCTCCAATTGCATGCACCTCTTGAACATGATGGTACTTTGAACCGCATCCTTTGCGTCTTCACATCCTTTGTCATAGTGTATCTTGCCTAAGTGATATCTGTGTTTCATTTGCAAACATCACATTATGCCATTCATCCAGTCCGTAATTACGATGTTAGATTGCCCATCTTCTCCTCTCAACACAATTCTCTAGTGGAACAGGTTGAAACACTTGAAATGACCTTAATTAGATACTTGCAGCTGATTAGGTCCAGTTTGTGCAGATACCTGGACCTAGGTTGCCCTCAAGAAGTCATCTTGTAATTGTTGAGATGTCAAAGTCGGTCTTTTATGCGGATATACCAATCTTGACGTAGCATTCTCACCCTCGGTCAACCTTCCCTCAGTCTGTCAGTCACATCATTGGTCTCACAGTACCTTTTCCACGTTTTTGACACTGCACTTTGCGTAAACCCTATGAGGCATCATACTGCTTCTTGTGTATGTCCACCCTGAATCAATGCCACAATTCAGGCTCAGTCCAACTGGGAAATACACATTGCGCATGAAACATACACTAGCTGAAGCACGTACTGCACTGTATACACTACTATCAGTCTTTGCCTAAAAAGGGGTCCAGCTCCATTGGTAAATGGCTAGTATGCAGGTCTTTGGTCCAAGGAGTCCCGGGTTCTTTTTCTGGGTGGATCAGGAATTTTTATCTTCATTGGTTAATTCAGATGGCTCATAGACTGGGTGTGTATGCCATCTTCAGCATGAGAATTCAACACAGATAGGACCCCATCCTTCCTGATGCACAAGTTGCCTATAAGGCATCAACATGAAAGACCTGCACCAGGCTCCTCCGGAGGCCACGCTTCATTACATTATTACCTGAAAAGGCATTGTTCACCCCAGGCTCAATATAAACCATAGGCATCTGATGTATTGTAAACAAGTGATTGAATTACTTGTGTGTATACAGTACTCTCTACCACTTCATCAGGACTACACACATTCTGCCATATAACGTGCCCTTTTTAGATGTATACCTTGAACTTTTATTGACAGTTCATAATTCTTTCTCTTTTCAGGTACCTGTGGTCTGGGTTGCTGGTTGTTTTAGGTATTTATTTAAATATTTATAGTAAAAATCCAAATAAAATCACTTTAAAAGACGTTATTAAAAGATTTCAACAGACTACTCAATGGATATTTTCTAAAGTGAAACACAAAAGTTACTCCACTGAAAAGAGACTCCTTTCAGATGTATAGATGGTGGTTTTGTGCTTTGTAATCATCACATCACAGTGCACAAAGAGAAACGCAGAGTGTAGCATTTTTTAAGTGGTTCTTTTTATAACATTCAACAGTACTTAAACATCAAGAGTGAAGAATGGAAGGTCTTCAATGGCTTTGAATCTTGTGTTGTTTGATTTTTTTTTTTGTAATTCCACAGCTTGGTGTCTTTCAAAATTAATTATGGCACATATATGAAACAATGTATCAGGCTGAAGGCTGGAAATTGTGCAAGACATTAATTAGATTTATTGAACTGAATATTTTAATCTCCCCCTTTTCAATCGCTTAATACTTACTTACTCATTCCTTGGCACTACAGCCCTTGAAGGGCCTTGGCCTCCTTGACAACTTCTGCCCAGACATCTCTTTCCCTTGCTTTATGTCTCCATCATCTAACTTCCATCCGCCTCAGGTCCTCTTTCACATTGTCCAGCCACCTGGTTCTAGGCCTGCCCCTCATTTGACATCCTTGGCTTCTTGATAACCTTCTTTACCATAACAAGTCTGTCTTCTTTCTACATGGCCCAGCCATTGCATTCTGTTACTTTTGGTTTCTGAAACAATATCTGGTCCATTACACAGTTTTCTAATCTGCCCATTGTTCCCCACTCTCCAAAATCTTCTGTCATTCACTGGACCATAAATTGTTCTAAGAATTTTCGTTTCTCATCTCCTTAACAGTTCCTCATCTGTGTATGTCATTGTCCAGGTCTCTGAACCATAAATCACAACAGGTCTCACCACAATACAGCACAGTTTACTTCAGCTGTCTACTGAGACTTTGTGCCTTGAATACATCCTTTGTCCAGAGCAAAGTAACTCCTGTTACCAGCAGCTATTATTGCATATATCTCTTCTCCTACGTTGTTGTTATTATCTGTCATGTCCGGCTCCTTGGCTGAATGGTCAGTGTAGTCATGCTCATTTCAGAAGGCCGCATGTTAGATTCCCGGCCGGGTTGGAGATTTTAACCTTAAAGGTTTTTCCCCTGGCTCAGGGACTGGGAGTTTATACTGTCCCCAAAACCCACACAGGCCATCACCACCATCAATAAAAATTCCAACCACCCAGGAACTCACAAACAAGCAGCTTACAACAGCTATATTAACCCTCAAACACACACGTATGGGGTGGAATCCACCGGAGGTCATTTTATTTCCTAGTGAAACATACAAATAACATTTCTGTGCTCTCCCCGCTTTTGTACCTCTCTGGCTGGATCCCTGCAGAAAGAGTCATTCGTACATAATCTGTCTTAAAATCTCCAATTAATACAGTAATTCATATTTTACAATACAATGATATGTGGGGTGGAAAGCACCCCCACGCGTGTGTCTGCGTCCTAAGATCTGGCGCTTGTGCTTGAGGGTTAATAGATTATTAAAACTTCTCCTGAGTAATGAAAACAAACTGAAAGAAATTAGAATAATAAAACAAATTGCTAAAGCAAATGGCTACAACCCAGAAATGATAGACAATATTATACGTAAGAAAGAAAACGGAGAAAAAAAAAGAAAATCCATGAACGTAATCACTTTGTAACATTTACATATTTTGGAAATCAAGTTTTTAAAATTGCTAATATATTTAAGAAATTTCAACTTAAAACAGCTTTTCAAACCAGAAATAAAATATCAGAACATATATATAATGCACAGAGTGTCAATAAAAAAGATATATATACCAGTTCGGGAGTATACAGGCTCACTTGTAACGACTGTAAAATGTTTTATATAGGAAGAACTGGGTGAACCTTAAATCAAAGATATCAAGAACATTTCAAGGCAGTAAAGTACAACAAATATTCAGCTTTTGCGGAACACATTTACAATAACCACAGCTTTTTAGGGATCGAAAAGGACATGAAGTTAATCTTTAAGGGTAATTATTGATTTTAATTAAATACACGTGAAAACATTGAGATATTTTTGGCGCAGACAAGGGAACCAGATAAAATTTTAAATGAAATAGTCGAAAGCAACATTTTGTTTACAATCTTGAGTTGACATAACATCAGGTGCTTCCAACGAAACCGTGAGGTGACGTAACATCATGTGCTTGCAGGGTGGTTCCGTACTTAAAGCTGAACATTTGTCAGTACTCGACCAACAGCCTGAGCACGAGGGAAAGCTAGCCCTTCCTCTGGTATGTCCATACCTTTTACAACAACATTGTAAGTTTAAATGTATTATTTTCATATTTTTACACTTGTTTTTTCTTTTTCTTCTTTTAAGGTTGATGTCAACAGGGCTACATTTTAAACTCATTTTAACCAATTTTGACGACACACTTACGTGAAATTAAATTTAAATTTTAACACTGATGATGGACCTTAGTGTCCGAAAACCGGTTATGTTTTAATAAAGTGTGTGCTGATACGACTGTATATAATTAATAATAATAATAATAATAATAATAATAAAATAACTACATCAGCACTGTTAATAAGAAATGGCTTTGATATTTTATAATGATTATAATTTGTCCCCAAAATGCCTGAAACTTGCACACCATACACAGCACTATCCTCCACTACAAAAACACATCGTTCCTATACATTGCAGATGCTGCTCACCCTCATTGGAGGGTCTGCCTTGCAAGGGCTGCACCAGGCTAGGACTAACCACACAAAATTATTGTTATTATCTGTAATAATAACTCCAAGATATTTAAGACTCCAACACCAAGTGAGCTGGCTGTGTGGTTAAGGTTGCGTAGTTGTGAGCTTGCATTTGGGAGATTGTGGGTTTAAATCCCATCAACAGCCCTGAAGATGGTTTTCTGTGGTTTCCCATTGCGGGAATGTACCTTAATTAAGGCCATGGCTGCTACCTTCCCAATCCCAGCCCTTCCCTGTTCTTCCGTCGCCAAAAACGTTTGATGTGTTAGTGCGACAAAACTCTTGACAGGATTTGAAATTGTTACTGTTAAGTGCATTCTGTTCTCTATATCTTCTTGATGATAGCATATACTTAGCTTTTGACTTACCGATCTTCAGTCCTATCTCAGCACCATATTATTTTTTCCTTCAAGATCCTATCTTCTTCTAGATAACAAGTCTGTTATCTGCGTATGCTAGGTCTTGGGTCATTCAATTAAATATTGTTCCTCCTGGGTTCTCTCTTGTTCTTTTCTCATGACAGTATTGAATAGAAGAGTGGAGAACACAATTCCGTGTCATAAACCTTAGTTAACCTCAAAATCCTTTTCATAGTCCTTGCCATAGTCAAAATCCCTTGATAATTTGCCTTCAACCTTCACTTTACATACCGTACTGCCCTTCGGAAAGTCATGTGAACCAGTCTTATGACTTTGGGTAGCACCCCGGCCTCTTTCATAGCCAACCATAGCTGATGCACATCCACATTTTACTCATATTTCTCCAGGATTTGTCTAACTGTAAATATTTGATTTGCAGTGGATATGTTAGTTCCAAATCCACACTGGTAGTCACCTAGGTATAATTCCACATACCCTCATTGTACCTCCTATGATCTTTGGTAATATCTTATAGTATACACTTAGCAGTGCTATGCCTCTGTATTTCCCAGAGTCTACTTTGTCATGTCTCTTTATGTATGGGGCTGAATATTACTATATTACACTGTTTTGGCATTTCTTCCTTTAATCATATCTCTTTAATAAGCTCATATACATATACTCTACAGGCTTCTCCCCCCCACCCAGATTTTATCATTTCTGTTATATGATCTTCACCTGGATCTTTATTGTTTTTGAGTTCATGAATGGCTTTCTGAACTTCCTCCAATGCAGGATCTGGAATAGTTTCATTGCTCATTTCCTCTCTGTTCCTTACTTGCACCTCATCATCAAAATATTCTACCTCATTCCTCCATTCACTTCCTAGGCATGTGTTCAGCAATTCCTGAAAATATTCTTCCCAGTGATCTTACATCCCATCTTCACCACCAATGAGGTCTCCCTCCTTATCCGTATCTTTGCAAAAGGCAGCCTTAGATTGAAACCCTTTCTTTAGATGTTTCACTGTCATATAAAATGCTCATATTTCCTAATTGGTGTTTCTCTCCTCCAGTACATCAATCCATTTTCTTCTACATTCCTTATCAGCTTGTTCTTCTCCATACATTCTTCTTATAGCTTCATCTTTCTTCAGTCTTCTTCCTACAATCTTCATCAAACCTTATCTGTCTCCTTTGTTTCTCTCTTTTTCCCGAATACAATTTCAGCAATCTTACTATTCCTATGATTTCCCATTTTCCCTCCCTACTCTTCTCCTCCCACTCCTTTATATCATGGAGCTTTGTTCATGTCTATTTTGTATATTTGGGCTCTATCTTCATTCTTTCTAAGTTTGAAGTCATCAAATCTGACAACTGTTGCCCTCTTATTTGCTCTGTGGGAAGCTGTCCTTTGTTGATATGTCACTCGTACCAGGTAGTGATCACTGTCGCTATCTGCTCCTCTGCAACTGTCTACGAGTATGTGGCCTATTTGGTTCTTTGTGACTTCATCAGGTGAACAGCAAGTAACTTTTCTTATCTCTTTCCTTTGGAGCCAGGTGTTTTTGATAATCATATTACTATCCATTACAAAATCAGTCAATCTAATTCCATTATCAATGGAGACCTCATAAAAACTTCCCTTTCCTGCAGTTCTCTAGAAAGCATTCTTAGCATTGAAGTCACCTATGTTCACGTTAATATCATGCCTTGCTACATGTACTAGTTCCTGTGCCAGTTGCTCGTAGAAGAGGTTCTGTTTTCATCTCCTCAGCTTCTTCTGTTGGTGCATAAACACTCATAAAGGATATATTGAAGAAACATGCTTTTCATTCTCAGTTTACACATCCTTTCATTAATAGACTTAAAGTTCAGTATAGCTGCCCTGTGCACCTCTTGCTCTATCCCCACACCTATATAACAGTGTATACTCTCCAGTATTTTTTAATTCTTTTTGTGATATTTGACGCCATTCTTTTTCAGTTTCAACTCTCTTAATTTATAACTGTTAGGTTCTTCAGTCTGTTAGAACTAATTTATGAATAAATTAGAAACCGTGTGAAAAAGAAAACATATAACAGAATTATACCTGAAAAAGTTGTTTCGTTTTCTATTTTTCAGGTATAATTCTGTTTGATTTGTTTGTTTTTTCAGGTAGTTTCTAAATTTTCTTTTATTCAGGCATAATTCTGTTATATGTTTTTTTCTTTTTCAGAATTTTCTAAATTTTCTAAAAAAATACTCTCCAGTAGTCAGAATTCCACTTCCTTTCCATTTCAGGTCTTGGATTTGGATTTTCCCCTATCAGTCATTTTATATTTTTTCTATTTGTGCTTTTAGTTTTCCAATGCTCTGGGTTTGCCCAGTGTTATCACATCCCATGTTGTTAAATACCAATTCATGTTTCTTTTCTGTTGCCCTAGTCATTTACCTGATACATCTGTCCAGCTTTTTATTGTCTTTTGATTCCATAACAAGAGGGTGGGGTTTTTTCGGGATACATTTGTTGGCCCTACGTGCAACCTCAAGGGCCAGGTAATTTTTTATTAAGTTTTCTACCCCTAGCCTTTGAAAACCAAACTTCTTATATGACAGGGCAGCAGCATATTCACCAGAGCCTTGTTAGCCAGCATTTGTCAGGGTTCCTGTAAGGCCTTCACAGCTACCATAGCAGTCCCCGGGCACACATAGTCGCCACTGTACTTCGTTGCTGCGGGCAGTTTCTTACTTCATGACGTTGCTCATCTCCCACGATGTGGACATGAGGGTGGTCTTCTGGAAGACACTCTCCTAACACAAGAAGAAAAAAATAACTCTTTAGAGATGACATTAATAACCATGATTTTCTTGTAGAAACTTGTGTTAAATGCAGTGACATAATTTGAGGGTAATTTTTAAACTGTTGATGTCCTGCTAGCATATTGCAATATCTTCCTTGAGAATATTTTTACATTTTCTTGTGGCAATTCATATTGTTCAAATTGCTTTAAAAAATCCACAGTTCCCTTCAGTCAAGCAACTCAATGTTGAAAACATCCTTGGGATATGAGCTACTAATTTTAGGTAAATAAAATATAATAAAGTATGAGAATATATTCTTTATTTATTCCTAAAAATTACAATCCTTTTCTTCTTCTTCTTCTTTCGAATGGGCCACCAGAGGACCACGTGCCAATTTCAATTCCTTCTTCTTTGTTCTTTCCTTTTCTTCCAGTACGCTTTCATCTGTTCACTATGTTTCTTCTTTCTGTCTTCAGACCACTTTGAACCAGTCGTTTTTACTTTCCTACCTTGGAATCCTTCTATTTTCAATACTTTTAACCGAAAGCCTTCTCTATTATTTATTTCTTCTGTTGTTATATTGTTTTTTTCTAAATCCTTTCTTACTTCGTTGACCCAGCTTGTCGTTGATTTCTTACTCCACAAATATCTGAAAATCTTACTGGTTAATCTACTATCTTGCATTCGATATAAATGTCCAAAAAACATAAGTCTCCTTTTCCTCATTACATCTGATATATTTTCTATTTTTTGATATATTTCAGCATTACTTTGTAATTTCCAACCTTCTGCTGTGTTTTGTGGGCCTAATATTTTCCTCATGATTCGCCTTTCTAGTATTTCTAGCTTATCTAAATTATAGTTTAATGCCAGACACTCGCTTGCATATAGGCATTCTGGCTTCACTACTGTGTTGTAATGCCTTATTTTTGCATTTTTGGATAGGCATCTTTTATTGTAGATATCTTTGGTGACACCATAAGCTCTCTCCATTTTATGTACCCTCTCCTCTACTGCAGATTTTTCTAAACCATTTTCTTGGATTATTTCCCCTAGATATTTGAATTTTTTTACCCCCTCTATTTGGCCAATATCTGTTTTCAGAAATTTTGGTGCATCCCAAATATTTGTTAAAAATTTTGTTTTTTCTGCAGAAATTCTTAAGCCAGTTCTGCTGGTGATTCTTTCCAAGACATTTACTTGGGTTACAGCAGATGTCACATTTTCAGAAAGTATTGCAAAGTCATCTGCAAATGCAAGACAATTTATTTCAATCCTTTTGTTTCCTCTTCCTAACCTTATCGGTGAAATGTTGAGTTCAATAAGTTTTTCGTTCCAAATTCTCACTATTTTCTCTAGGACACAATTAAAAAGAATTGGGGATAGTCCGTCGCCTTGTCGTACACCAGTTTTTATTTTGAAAGGCTGTGATATCTCTCCCAGAAATTTCACTTTAGAGACTGTGTCTGTAAGTGTTTCACCGATTAGATTTGCCAGTTTAGACTTTATGCCAAATTCTCGAATTATTTTATATATAGTTTCTCTGTCAACAGAATCAAAAGCCTTTTTGAAATCTACAAACATGACTACAATGTCCTTTGAATTAAGTAACCTGTGGCGAATTATTGACTTAAGATTAAATATTTGTTCTGAGCATGATCTTCCTTTCCTGAAACCACCTTGATATTCACCTAAATGATTGTCTAGTGTTGTTTCTACTCTGTTTAATAAAATCTTGGAAAATATTTTATATGCCACTGCTAATAAAGATATTCCTCTGTAGTTATTAACGTCCTGTTTATTACCTTTTTTGTGGAGTGGATGTATCAAGGCTACTTTCCATTCCTCAGGAATTTTTTCAGTTTTCCAGATTTCTTCAAAGAGTAATTGTAGCTCATTTGCTATATTTGGCAAGGACCACTTCAAAAGTTCCGCTGTAATAGAATCTTCTCCGCTAGCTTTGTTGTTTTTGAGGGTTTTAATTACTTCTTCAATTTCTTTTATAGTTGGTGGTATGTCTTCTTCCAAATTTTCATCAATATCTTGAAATTCTAATTTATGACTTGGTTCAGGACAGTTCAAAAGTTGATCAAAATATCTTGCTAATATCTCACAATTTTCAGTATTGCTTAGTCCAATTCTGCCGTTTTCATCCTTGAAACTAACATTTGTAGTTTGGTACCCCTTTAATTCATTCTTAAAAGTCTGATAAAAGTCACGGGTGTTACTTTTTATAAAGTTTTTGTCCATTTCTATAAGTTTCTCCTTTTGAAAGGCTCGTTTAGTACTTCTGATTATCCTTGCTGTTTCCTTCCTTTGTTGTTTAAACTGATCAAAATCTTCAATTTTCTTTGAGCATTTCCATTTTTTCCATGTTTTAGCCCTCTCTGCTAAAGCTTCTTCACATATTTCATTCCACCATATTTTCCTTTTATTTTTTATTGGCCCAAATGTTTTCTGTGCTGCATAATTAATTGCTTTGGATATTTCTTGCCAGTTGCCTTGTTTTTAGCCACTTTAATTTCATCTTGGTAGTTTTTAATTGATTCTTTTGTTATAGTAAGTCTGTCTACATTATATTTTATTAACCTCTGTGGCTTTCTTTGTTCTTTATTAGGTAGGAGTTTGGCTTTAATTTTAGAGAGAAATGGTCGGAATCAAATTCACCATTCCTTACTACTTTCACATTCATAATTTCTTTTGTACTTTTTTTTTAAACAGCCACATGATCTAACTGAAACTCTCCTAACATTGGGTTTGGACAATCCTTTTATTAATCATTGTTATCCTGTCAATTAGATTAGCAGTTTGCCTTTTGTCTACCACTACGAGCGCTAATGTGAGTCAATGCAGAGTTTCACTTAAGTCCTTAGAAGTACATTCAGTATGGACATTTCTCAAAAAATCAAAAGAGTCTGAAGGTATTGAACCAAGAAACACATTACAGGAAGAATTATGTAAATTAGTTAATTTGGCTAACGTTTGAATAAAAAAGAAAACAAATAAAAAAGCAATTTTAGGCTGTTTTTCTGGAACTGCATTTAGGCCGGAAGTGATTTTTGAAATTTGCTTTTTTAGTTTGATAGAGCTATCAAAGACTCACAATTTGAAACCTTTTAGGGTCCTTTAGTCCTTCAACTCTAAGCACAATTGAGGAAATTGCTTAATTTTACATTTATCGTAGCATGGTGCCCCCTACTTTGTCTGTTAAGAAATGTTTTCAACATGAATAAGAATAAGTCCATTAATAACAACATACAAACCATACTTTAATCATTCAAGTGCAATTTTATATGTTCTTAAAACTGAGAATTTACTTCTAAATTTAGTGAGCATATGCTCATGCTTTTCAGTCTGTCGAACACTAAACATCGCAATACCATACATGTAAAAAACATTATTAAACAATGACATGATTCTTTTTTGAAGGAGCATCATCAGATTCTTTCAAATCACACTATATAGTTTTTGAAATGATAAATTGTTTAGAAATTTAGAAACATTTATGTTTAAATTCTATTTATACCCTTCAATAATTGAGTTATAACTTATCGTAGTGAATTGCTCAGTGGTGCATCCTCTCTCTTTGCTGTCTAACAAGGACTGCAGTGCAATGCTCTGTTATTTGCACAAGGCCTGGCTACCTTACAGGTAACTTTCATTATGTAATGCTTTGGTGAATTCAATTCATTGGTTATTTTGAATAGTACTTTTAGCTTTATTATTACCATAATATTATAATCATATTTCAATTGGTTTGGAAATTACATAGCAGTTGTTTAGTGATCATTTAATAGGCTGGCTAGCTAACCAGTAATTTCCCCTAATGTCATTTTCTGATGTATTTTCAGTGATGTCGGTGTAATTTGTGGAAATGTATTATTATTATTATTATTATTATTATTATTATTATGTAAGTTCATGATTTTGATGTAATAAAAAATGTGACATTAAAGACTCTTATAAGACATTATTTTTTGTGATAAATATTAACCTACTAGAGTGGAAGATGCTGTGTAAATTTGCAAAAGTGTGAAATGTTGTTCAGAAATTAAGTAGTGCAAATAGGGGGAATTTTAAATGTGTGTGGTCATTGACGTTGGCTTGGTTGGCATGTTTGCAATAATAGTAATAATAATAAATGAATTAATTGTAGACATGATATGGGCTTATGCCATGCCAAAAAAAAAAAAATAGAGTCAAAACGATTTACATTTCGCAGAGAACTTTGCTCCGCATCTTTGGAAGAAAGTCTTGACTGTCCAGAAGGAAGTCTTCTACAATAATGAGGGTTTGAATTTAAGAATATTTTACCATTGGAGAATTGTAATGGTACGCTCATTCATCACCATATGGCTCGCTCGCTGTATGCTGGCACAGCTCTCCAAGCGGGAGCTGATGACAGCATTAAGGTCCAAATAAGATGTTACACACATATGATATGACATTAACACATAGCTTGGAATGAACCAACCAGTCTGATGATGAACGTACAAATTTGGAGAACACCAAAATGAAATAACAATATAAAAAGGATAGGGAAGAGAACTACCTACGTAAATCCTTAATGGCTGGCAACCACGTAGTACTTAATTGATAGCCAGTGCCCTGTTGAAATTGTTGGGATTTTTACGAATTTCCACAGCTTCTCATGTAATCCTAGACTTGTACTGTTTAGTGTGGTTAAGAGCTCGAACATCTTGGAACACGACATCATGACCTGACGATAGGGCATGCTCAGCTATTGCTGACTTGTCTGGCTGGTTGAGACGGATATTTCTTTGGTGTTCCTTGATCCCAATGGGCCAGCATTGTTTGGCCAATGTATACTTTGCCACAAGTACAGGGAATTTTGTGAAGGACCATGGCAATTCTGTCTGTGGGGTTGTGAATGTAAGGCATGTAGGGAGTTCCCTTCACTTCTTTCTGTGAGCTTTGATTAGTTGTCCCTCTGGGATGCAGGACTCTATGAATCTGTACATTGTTGTAACCATTACCCTTGAACATGACTTTGAGTGTGTCCATCTCCTCCTGGATATTTGATGACTTACAAATTCGTGTTGCTCTCGTGGCGAGTGTTGTGAGAATGCCCTGTTTTTGTGCTGGATGGTGGTCAGAGTCTGCATGGAGGTAGCGATGTGTGTGAGTAGGCTTACAATAGACGGTATGTCCTAAGGAGCCGTCCGGTTTCTTTCTTATAGAACATCCAAGAAAGAAAGGCATTCGTCCGACTCTATCTCCATAGTGAATTTAATTGAAGGATGTTGCTGATTTAAGTGAAATTTTAAGATGGAAACTCATTTATGTGATCTATGACTTCTTTCAGTTTATTTTCAAGGAATTTGTTCCTTCCACCCGCCCAATCCACAATGATCCACAAACTTTCGTATATTTGGACATTGCTGATGGTGTAAGTTATTTGTGGCTGTCATTTTCTTGGAGTCCTTCACACTCTTCCTTTTGACATCTGTTCTTTTTGCCGTGAGACAAATAAGAGCAGTTTGTGCATCATGTGGTGAAGTGCTATAAAAGTTTTTAAATTCTTCTTTCAGTACTTCAATTCCTATCTTGGTGAAACATTTATGTGAGGAAATACATTTTCTAAATTCCTTTTGTTCTTTTAGTTTTCCTCTCTGTGTGATATAGCTTTCATTTTTAACACATTTCATCTTCCTAATTAGTCTATTCCAAACTAGACAGTTTCTTTTCCAACCTTTCCTTGGCCCCCCCTTCTCCCAGATAATCACTGTTTTGGGCTTCCAGTGTCTGAGAATCATCATGTATCATCTCAGGAGTTAAACAATAGGCCTGGCTATCCGCAATATTAGAGATGGTGGAGCCCAAGGCAACGCATTTCCGACTATCCCCACTGTCATTCGGGCCAACGCCTGTATGGGAATGAAAGGGGTACTGTTCATCCAGTAATACAGGAACTGATGGCTGCTGATCTTCAGACTGTGTATTTTCTGTATAACATAGATACTGTTTTGTGGAGTAATAATAGATTCACTGAGCTTGCATCCGGGAGATACTGGGTTCGAATCCTACTGTCAGCAGCCCTGAAGATGGTTTCCCATTTTCACACCAGGTAAATGCTGGGATTGTACCTTAATTAAGGCCACAGCCATTTCCTTCCCACTCCTAGCACTTTCCTATCCAATCGTCGCTATAAGACCTATCTGTGTCGGTGCAACGTAAAGAAAATTCTAAAAAAGACATTTAAAAACAATGAATTCTTTCGTATAAAAACCTTAACTGACTCTATCTGCCGTTCAAAGCTATAAGATGTGATAGTGATTTTTTTCTATTAACTGAATCGTACTTACTGTCAACAATGTTGCTGCTCAAGAAAGTTTGAATCACTGCAGCATCTCAGTTTTCAAGCTGAATAATTATTCTGAAGAGTACCATTTGTTGCTGTACTATTGTACACCTCAGAACAGTACTTCAGCAGCATGACAATATTTCACTGAACTCAGTTCTATCAGACTGATCAAAAAAGTTATAACTGTTAGGTTCTTCAGCCTCCGAAACTAATTAATGAATAAATAAATTTAGAAACTACCTGAAAAAGAAACAACTTAATTAAAAATAGAATGACATGTTTAGTTCCTGACAAAACATCATCATTAAAATTAAAATCTACAGCCAGTTTCCAGTCATTCAACCAGGTCAGATGTGAAATGAATGAAGCCCTTATCTAGCAGTGAGGACAGAATAGGAACATCATCAGATTCTATCAAATCACATTTGAAAAATATCTAAAAATTTATAAATACAATATATATATATATATAAGCATATAAAAATCTAGAAATTAATAAATATATACAAACAATGAACTGTGCTAATAAGCACTTAATAAATAATTTTAATAGTATGACAAGAGATAATCACTGTTGTCACATGCAATAATGACCCACAGGAATCGTTGGCCGATACTCGTATCTGAGTTTTTGTTTCTCGCCTGCAGTTCCGTAATCCTTAGTCCACACAATGAAGGTGGCGCTGATGGCTTATCAGACCAATTCTTGCATAAAACATACAGCCACACATGTTGCATCTGATGGAAGGTGGGGAACGTGGCAGTCTTTGACGTAGCTTCCTTCTCTGGCGAGTTTCCTCTTCCTGTTTTCGATGTTCCAGCTCAGACTGTGCAACTGCAGCTGAGATGGTAGCACACCAGTTAGAGAGATCCCGTGTGAGAGTATGCCAAGTATTTGGGTTTATATCTGCTCTTCTCATGGTCTGCTAGAGTTGGTCTTTATATCGCTCTTGCCAGTGCTGAGTTCACTGTACAGGATTTGCCAAGGAAGTCTGTTGCCACTCATACGATGGATATGGCCTGCCCATCTAAGCCGATGACCTACGATGGTGGCTTCGATCCTGTTTAGCTTTGCTTTCTCGAGAACTGCTATATTCATTATATAGTCATCCCATTTGATGTTCATGATGGATCTAAATTTTTGTTGATAAAAGCGTTCCAGTTTCTTGATGTTCCAGTGATATAGGGTCCACGTTTCACACCCATACAGTAACGTAGAAATAACAACAGCTTGGTACACCCTTATTTTAGTGCAGATTCTTAGATCTTTGTTTTGGAATACATGATGTGAGTGACGTCCAAAGACCTTGTGGGCAGCCTGTATTCTGTTTTCCGCGTCCTTCTCAGAGGTACAGTGCGTTGAGAGAATGCTCCCAAGGTACAAGAAGTGCTCCACCCTTTCCAGAGCAGTGCCAGGTATGGTGATATCAAAATCTGGGGGTTGGTTCCAGGAGCAGGCTGAGTAAGCACTTTGGTCTTCTGAATGTTGACTGTCAGGCCAAAATGCTCATAAGCTCTGTTGAAGCAGATGACAGATTGTTGAAGCTCTTCTGGTGTGTAGGCTGGAGAAGCATTGTCATCTGCATATTGCAATTCTGTGACCTGGGTGGAATAGATTAATCTTTTGGAGCGAAGTCTGGCCAGGTTGAAAATCACCCCTATCATACAGGTATTTAATCTCCACACCTGTGTTGTTTGCAATCGTCTCATAAAGCATAGCTGCCAGGTACAGGGCGAAAAATGTAGGTGCAAGTACACATCCTTGCTTGAGTCCATTTGTGACTGGAAATTCTTCTGAGATATCATTCTGATACCATACTCAACCAACCATACCATCATAGAGAGGTTGGATCAGACCAACAAAATGCTCGGGGCATCCAAATCACCTTAAAATCATCCACACAAATGGCATTCAGAGCACGACTAGTGCATCTGAGTGTTATTGAAGGTGTTGCTCTGCCGGGCTGAGTGGCTCAGACGGTTAAGGCGCTGGCCTTCTGACCCTAAGTTGGCAGATTCTATCCTGGCTCAGTCTGGTGGTATTTGAAGGTGCTCAAATACGTCAGCCTCGTGTCGGTAGATTTACTGACACGTAAAAGAACTCCTGCGGGACTAAATTCTGGCACCTCGGCGTCTCCGAAAACCGTAAAAGAGTAGTTAGTGGGACGTAAAACAAATAACATTATTATTAAGGTGTTGCTCATAGGGTCAGTCGTGCTGCAATAGCACTTTCTGACCCAGTGAGGAAAGCAATGGCAAACTACCTCACTCCTCGTCTTGCCTAGTACGCCTCATTTTGGTGCTGCCGTTGGTTTTTGCGGTTTCCTTATAACCGCATAACCTTTGGTGGTGCTATTTGAGGATCCAACCAGCCTCTGGGCTGATGACCTAACAGACACACAGCATTTTGAGGAACCATATCAAAGGCCTTTTCAAGGTCATAGAACACTAAGAACAGAGGTGTCATTTGTTCTCTACACTTCTCCTGGAGTTGCCTTGCACAGAAGATCATGTCAATTGTACCACGAGAGGCACAATACTCACACTGAGATTCAGGGAGTAACATCTCAGGAATAACCTGAAGTCGATTCAGTAAGATTCTAGCGAATATTTTTCCAGCTATGGAGAACAGGGATATACCACGGTAGTTTCCACAGATACTGCGATCACCTTTCTTGAAGATTGTAACTATTCTAAAGTTTTTTATGGCAGCAGGAACATATTTGGTTTTCCAGATTAGAAGAATCAGATACAAAAGTCTGGTTTTTAGAGATGAGCCTCCACTTTGAATGAGTTCAAGAGAAATGGTGTCTGATCCTGGAGCCTTCCTTGTTTTCATTCTGCTGAGAGCTTTGATAAACTCTTGGAAGGTTGGAGAAGTGTCCATCCAGGGTTGGGGAGTATGTTGAGGAACATGTTGAAGAAAATCTTCAGCAGCAGCAGCAGCAGAACTACAGTTCAAGAGTGAGCTGAAGTGTTCTTTCCATCGTTTCAAGATGTCCTGGCTGTCTGTAAGAATGGTGGTATTATCGACAGTTTTCAGAGTTCCTGACGATGAGCAGACAGGACCATACAGCTCTTTCAGTCCTGTGTAAAAGTTGCGTAAGTCCCTGTTATCCGAGAATTTGTGAAGTTCGTTGGCTTTCTGCTGCCACAAGTTATTCTTTATTTCCCTGATTTCAGACTGACACTTCTGTTTTAGCTCTTGAAAACACATTTTCTTCTCTCTGGAGGATGGATCTTGAGGAACAGATAGATAGGCATCCCGTTTAGGCTTGATGAGGTTCAAGATTTCTTCATTCTTATTATCAAACCAGCCTTGTCTCTTCCTTTCCTCATAGCCTATTTCTGTGCAGACTCTGTAAGGATATTTTGAAGTGTGGTCCATTCACATTCTACATCCTTTGTGTTGATTGGATTGTGAGTTAGTTGTTCTAGAACAGAGTTTTGGTATTCTGTGGCAACATTATCAAGTTGAAGCTTAGAGGTGTTGAACTTCTTCCTTATTGGATTCGTGGCTTTTCATGGATGGTAATCCTGAATCGACTACCTGTAATATGATCTGTCCAGCACTCATCAATATTCCGGGCTGTTTTCGCGATTAGGGCATTGTTCTTGTCGCACTGTCGGGTGATGACAATCTATCATATGCCAATGTTTAGAACGTGGGTGCATCCATGTGGTCTTGAAGCGATTTAGCAGGTTGAATTGGATATTGGTGATAAAGGGCTTGTGCTCTGTCGTGTGTCCTTCACGCTCCTCGCTCTGCGCCGCCTGCTCCGCGCACGCAACAGCCTGGATTGTTCTCGACTCTACGAGATGTCTGCACTGCGCTTGCCTGTTACATCAGCCAGCTATATAAAGGCGCTGCCTTCCAGCCACAGGCGAGGACTTGCCAGTGCCCAGCACCAGATTACGCCGAATGTCGAACACGGAGGCTATCCCTCTTAAAAAGGTGTCTCGAATAGGTGGACTGATTCTGAGTGTTTGAGGTTTCACCTCGGGTTACTTCCTCCGCTCCCATTTCCCGCAGCCACGTCGAGCCCGATGACAGTATTATTCCCTCAGTCCCACCTAGGCTCAAACACATCAATTAGTATTCTACTAATTATGCATTTCAATGTCAATTCCTGACAAGTTTACAGAAACAACTAATATTCTATTAGTGCAAGCTTTCGCTACTGTTTACACTTGTGATGGTATAGAACAGATATTTTTCAACTATCAAGAACTCTAGCTTTCAATGAACTTTCGCATCAAGATAGATTCATGTATATATGTATATAAAGTGTACATTTTTTTTTTTTTGGAACTTCAGTTTTCAAGCAACGTTAACTGTTTATAATTTCATACTGCTTCGAGGAAAGTTTTATTTGAATGTATGTATATATGTTCTTAAGACTATCTGAAGCAATAAAATATAGTTGTGTTCCTGTATACCTGTTCTTGTATACAACACAACTAAAATTGGCGACGAGGTAAACTAACGCGCAGACCTCGCCAATTACATTTAAATTCGCGATAAGGTACACACAGTACTACGTACCTCACTTACCACACAAATTCGGCGAAGAAGTAAACAACGTCATCAGTACTATAACCAGCACATCGGGACCAACAGCACTCTGCCAACAGTTCGCATTTATCCAGCGCAGTTCTACCTCACTACGACTCCATCGAACTGCGGACACTCCGCTTCCTTTTCACGACTTGCCCTCTTCCAACACCTGTTCAGCGCACGCCAAGCTCTCTCTCTCACTCCCAGCTGCTCGCGTGAAGGTCAGGTTGTCAACCAGTCTCAGTACACGCTGCTTCATAAGTTATTCTCTCTCTCGCACTGCACACCATGGCTACGACAGAGCAATTCGCTGCTATATTACAAGCTTTACAAAAGCAGCAACAGCAATTCATGCAACAACAACAAACAGCATTGCTTACAGCTATACAAGCTCTTTCTGCTTCTGCACAGCCCACAGCAGTCCCAACATTTTCTGCTTTTGACCCGGCTCACGAAGAATGGTCAGCCTATTACGCCCGCCTTCAGCAACACTTCATCTGCCATTCAATCACAGACGAAAAGCAACAACGTGCTCTATTTCTCAGTTCAGTTGGAAATTCGACGTGTGAATTACTGCAAAAATTAAGCCCCGAGGAGCAAATTTCCAAAGTGCCTTTCGCGCAGGTATTAGCTCGTATCAATGAGCATTATACTAGAGACCCGCACATCGTAGCTGCTCGATACAAGTTTTTTCAAAGCAGGAAGCAACCGCACCAGACTCATGCCGAGTGGATTGCGGAACTACGTGGTCTCGCCAAGCCCTGCCAGTTTATCTGTTCCAAGGACGGTTGTGGTACGCCCTATACAGATTCTCTCATTCGGGACATGGTCATTCTCCATACTCCCCAGGACAAAGTTCGTTTTGACGCTGTTAAGAAGAGTAACCCTTCTTTAGAAGAAGTACAGCGTATAGCTACTGTATATGAACTCACTACCAAGACTGCCGCGGAAATTGCTAATAAACATGAGGTCACTCAAGTCTCGCAGTCTGCCCGCCAGTCGTCTGCTCCTTCGAACCGCCCCAGCAAATCGCTTTCTGCCAAGCGTTCTCGCCAGGTTCCCTCTCGCTCTTCTCCAAGAAAGCCTGCTGCTCAGACGACGTCTCACCTCCTGCCTTCCTGCAGAGGATGTTTCAAACATCACGACCGCCGTGACTGCCGTTTCTTCAGAGCCACTTGTGATGGTTGTCATAAAATCGGGCACATCAAGACAGTCTGTAACTGTTCGCTCTGCCCTGCCAAGACTTCTTCGACACGAAAGCCGAATACTCAGCCCCAACAGGACATGGAAATAGATCAGATCAATCTCATTCTGCCTACCAAGAATTCCAGCAAGATACTAGTTCCACTCTCTTACTCTGATCGCTCTATTGAATTTCAGTTAGATACTGGCTCACCTGTCTCTATCATCAACCTGGCTACGTATCATGACTTAGGCTCACCTTCGTGCTCTCCGGCTGACATGCAGCTTGTTACGTTTAACAAGAGGAAGATTGATATTAAGGGCCAGATCACTCTTCCAGCCAGCTATAAGGGTATTCAGAAAGTCATTACATTACTAGTAGTCAACAACTACTCAGCTTCTAATATTCTTGGCATGGATCTCTTCAATTTATTCGGCTTCCAAATTCATGACAACGTCAATGTAGTCTCTACCTTGCAACCTACCTCTGATGTTACGGATCTACTGGAGCAATTTCCTGAAGTCTTCGACTCTACACTAGGCACCGCCAAGGACTACACTGCTCACATACAGCTGAAATCAGGAGCCAAGCCTCGCTTTTTCAAAGCCCGTCCTGTTCCACTTGCACTACAAGACCAAGTTAATGACGAGTTAAACAGATGGATAGAAGCCGGTATAGTGGTCCCTGTTACTTCCAGTCAATGGGCTACTCCTCTGGTCGTCATTAAGAAACCCAATGGCAAGGTACGCCTTTGTGGTGATTTTCGCTCTACGGTCAACTCACAGATTGAAACCGACGTCTTTCCAATTCCCCGTCCAGAAGAATTATTTCGCCGTTTAGCAGGTGGTCAATATTTCTCTAAAGTGGATCTAAAAGAAGCCTATCACAGCTACTTTTAAACGACGAATCCAAGCAATTTCTCACGCTGAATACTCCTCTTGGACTGCTCCAGCTCCAGCGTCTCCCTTTCGGCGTCTCTTCATCAGCTGCTATTTTCCAGCGCTATTTAGTGCAGCTCACCGCCTCCATTCCTAGTTGTGCGCATTACCTTGATGACATTCTGGTGACTGGCAAAGATCATCAAGAACATCTCCATAATTTGCGCTTACTTCTCACTAAATTGAAAGAAAACGGTCTCCGCGCGAACTTAGATAAATGCACTTTCTTTCAACTGCAAGTACACTACTTAGGTCATATCCTCGATAAGAACGGCATTCGACCTAGTGAACGGAATGTCTCTGCGATCGTCAACATGCCTGCACCACAGAACATCAAGCAGCTCCAATCTTTCATAGGCAAAGCGAACTATTATAACAAGTTCATTCCACGCTTCGCTTCAGTTGCAGCTCCGTTGAACGCCTTACGCAAGAAAGGTGTTAAATTTCAGTGGTCTCCGCAATGCCAACATGCCTGGCAAGCTATCAACAAAGCCCTTGTTCAAGCTGTCAAACTCACTCACTTTCAGCCCGGCAAGCTCCTCACGCTCGCCACGGACACCTCAGATTATGGAATCGGCGCCGTTCTCTCTCAGAAGGATTGTCACGGACAAGAACGTCCTATACCTTTCGCTTCAAAGACACTCAACGAGCATCAACACCGTTACTCTCAGACTGAAAAAGAAGCGTTAGCTATCATCTTTGGTATTCGCCGTTTCAACGAATATCTCTATGGCAACCATTTCCTGATCATTACTGATCACAAGCCTCTTGTACACTTATTCCATCCTGGTAATAAGATCCCTGAGCATTCGCTCCGTAAACTTCAAAGATGGTCCATATTCCTTTCTGATTATTCCTATCAGATCGCCTATCGTGCCACATCCCACCATTGTAATGCTGATGCCCTCTCTCGCTTACTAGTGGGTCCTGACACCTCCTTCGATTCCCAGGAATCAGAATATCTCCAGTTGGACATCGAACTCGAAGACACTGTATCCAGCTTTCCCATTGATGCTACCTGCATCGTTAAAGCAACGGATAAGGACAATACGCTTGCTACTGTACGAACTTACATACGCATCGGTTGGCCTCTTCAGAACAAACTCCCTTCCAGCCTAGCGCCTTATCATCGTCTTCAGCATCGTCTCATGACTCGTGCCGGAGTTATACTCTTAGAGACAGGCTCCCTCTTCCGAGTGGTTATCCCACTGAGTCTACGACAACGAGTTCTCGACTTGTTACATCAAAGTCATTGGGGCATATCCCGCACTAAGCAACTTGCACGTCAACACTGCTATTGGCCCGGTATTGACACCGCCATAGAGAAGCTCATCCGCCATTGTGAACAATGTCAAATTCATCAGAACGCCCCGTCCTCTGACCTCGCTTCATGGCCTCCTCCTACTTCTCCATGGGAATGAGTACACATCGACTTTGCTGGACCTTTTCTCAACTCCATGTGGCTCATCGTGATAGATTCTCTATCTAACTTTCCCTACGTAGTTGACATGCATTCTACTACTACTACTACTACTACAGAAGCTACCATTCGTGCACTTCAGAAGATATTTACAACTGAAGGCTTACCTCGACTGCTAATTTCCGACAATGGACCGCAATTTACTGCTACTGCTTTCCAGAACTTCTGTACATATAATGGTATTCGGCACATCCTAGCACCGCCTTTTCACCCTCAATCTAATGGTGAAGCTGAACGTTTTGTGCAAACTTTTAAGAAAAGTATGAAGAAAGCCGTATCTTCAGGTTTAAGTAAAGAGCAAGCCTTGTTACAGCTCCTAGGAAATTATAGAACCCTGCCCGGCGCTGACAATGTAACTCCCGCTCAAAAGCTCCATGGACGCCCTCACAGAACTTTACTTTCTCTGTTGCAGCCTCTTCCTGCCCAGCCGAAGCACTCTCCAACGAAGTTTAATGTCAACGACAAGGTCTACATTCGCACCTTCAAGTCCAATCCGCTCTGGCTACCTGGTATCATCTGCCGCACTTTAGGTCATCGTCTCTACAAGATTCAGACTGCTGAGAAACGCATCTGCCACCACCAGGACCAGATACGCCTCCGATATCGTCCATATCCTACTATTGATTGTATTGTTAAACCTGCCAAGTCTGTTGCTGAACGAGCTCTAGATCACTTAATTCATATGGGTTCCTTTCAGGAAGATTCTTCTCCACTTCACCCAGTCCCGGCTCCAGACAACACGACAGAGACAGCCGACTCTCCTGCCCAGATTCGCTGCCAACGCCGCCGCCGCTTCGCGCCGTACCGGCGTAATTAGGAGGGGAGGGTGTCGTGTGTCCTTCGCGCTCCTCGCTCTGCTCCGCGCACGCAACAGCCTGGATTGTTCTCGACTCTACGAGGCGTCTGCACTGCGCTTGCCTGTTCCATCAGCCAGCTATATAAAGGCGCTGCCTTCCAGCCACAGGCGAGGACTTGCCAGTGCCCAGCACCAGATTACGCCGAATGTCGAACACGGAGGCTATCCCTCTTAAAAAGATGTCTCGAATAGGTGGACTGATTCTGAGTGTTTGAGGTTTCACCTCGGGTTACTTCCTCCGCTCCCGTTTCCCGCAGCCACGTCGAGCCCGATGACAGTATTCCCTCAGTCCCACCTAGGCTCAAACACATCAATTAGTATTCTACTAATTATGCATTTCAATGTCAATTCCTGACAAGTTTACAGAATCAACTAATATTCTATTAGTGCAAGCTTTCGCTACTGTTTACACTTGTGACGGTATAGAACAGATAGTTTTCAACTATCAAGAACTCTAGCTTTCAATGAACTTTTGCATCAAGATAGATTCATGTATATATGTATATAAAGTGTACTTTTTTTTTTTTTTTGAACTTCAGTCTTCAAGCAACGTTAAGTGTTTATAATTTCATACTGCTTCGAGGAAAGTTTTATTTGAATGTATGTATATATGTTGTTAAGACTATCTGAAGCAATAAAATATAGTTGTGTTCCTGTATACCTGTTCTTGTATACAACATGCTCAGCACACCGACCAAGAAGTAACAGACCATTAGCATTGCAGTTCCCAATCTCCTAGAAGTGCACGCTTGTCTGTAGCAGGTACCTTGGTGAGGACTATGTTCGGTTAGTGGTAGAAGCAGTTCTTAGGATCCTCGTCATCCTTAAGAGTGGGGGCATGTGAGGAGATGAGAGTAATGAACCTGCCTCCTGCAGGTCATGAGTCTTTCATTTACTGCGATGGGAGCGAGTCAATGATCATTCCCCAATTTGGTCTTTACTGCAAAACCCACACCATGGATGTGACATTCATTTTCCTCCTTTCCTTTCCTTTCCAGAAGATTTTGTAGTCTGATGAAGCCTTGATGATTTTTCCGTCTCCCACGAATCTGGTTTCACTCAGGGTGACGACATCAATATTGAGTCTCTTTAGCTCATGGCTGATGAGAGCTGTTCTTCTTTCTGGTCTGTTGTTATTGTCTAATAATGTTTTGACGTTCCATGCACCAATAGTGATGAACGTAGATTTCTCTCTTTCTTGATTTCGACAGCAAGAGTGCAGTTTGCCAGACAGATTTTGAAAGTGACTACTGATGTTTAGCCCACATTTTCTAGGGCCTTCCCCACTCAGGGTGGGCAGCGGTGGTCCTAAATAGGCCTGCCCAGTCACAGATGCAGGACCGGATCCCTGAGTAGTCACAGGGTCTCAGGAAGGCGACCATCACACATCTGCCGCCAACGTGCAGGTCCGGACTAGAAGTTTCCAGTTTAGCCAAACCTGCTTCCATCATCCTTATCCCATCAACGTTGGGCTTTTAGGGGAACAGCAGGAGAGAATGCCATAGATATGAGTTTGTTTAAGGTGGATCACAACTTGCTGGGATTGACCCACACGCTGCGGCACATCTGGCATGATCTCTTCGACCTCCACAGCCATTGGGAACTAAGAGGTTCTTCCTACACCTGCTTTGCTGTGGGTCAGAACACACTGGATTTCAGTGGCATTTCCTCCACTGAGGGACCATCACCCGATCCTGTCCCACTCGTGTGATAAACCCATAAGCACACAAATGTTCAGCATTTACCTTACAATCCCGTAGGTAACCCAACACCCACGATGACTGAAGGTTCATTATGGAGTTAAAGCTAGAACAAGCACGATACAAGGAGACGAAAATGGTAAGGTACAAATTACCAATCAAAAACACAAGATAAGATGAGAGGAAAACAAGACACTTACCTCGAAGAAACACACTAGGAACACAAAAAGGCAGAGAATGAAGTTAATACCTATGGCAGTGTTGAATTAATCAAAAAAAAAAAAAGGAAAACCAACACATTTTAGGTATCAATAAGACTAACTTTAATTCATAAATCAAAACTTATTTATCATAATTAAACAGGAAATAAAATAAAATCGTCCTCAGATGCAATTTGTTGGTTACAAGTACGACTAGTCATGTAGTAGCAATATTTGAAATAAGGTAAATTAAAGTAGAGGTTACTACATGACCTTTTCATCTAACAAAAGTGATACACCTCATTGCTCTTGAGGACTTTCATTTGACGTGAGGTAACTTTCTAGCTACCAAGGGGTCAACGCAAGGACACAAAGGTTAGACTGCAAATAAATAAGAAACTAGAATTCCTCAAATTCCCCAAACCCGAAAGATAATTAGACGGTGGAAGAAAATATACTAGAAAACATTAAGGTCAAGAACGAGCTGAAACTCATTGAATTCACCGTCACAATTGCATCAACCAGTTACCACAACAAAGTCAATAAATTGTCACAACAATCGCCACACACAACCGTTGCTATAGTAATGAACACAAGCTACCATACCAGCAGTAATCAACCAATCACAAAGGACCCTGCACAACAATCAGGCAAAAACCTAGGAACAACTGAAAATCAACTAAATACATAAAAAATAGAGGAAATATAAATAACCTGAAAGTGATGAAATTAGGAAGCCTTGCATGAACCTCATTGGTTCCCACGCTAACCTTTTACCTCGAGATGACATAAAAGTAGTAATGATAATAATAATCATGATTAGAATGAGATTTTGAATATCTACTGAAAATGCCACACATATTCTTACTTAATTAAATCAAGCTAAAGTTCTTAGACAATTAAGACACCATAACTCCATAGGAGCCATAGGCAAAGAAAGGTACTATTTTAAGACATGGCATCGAGTTTTAAAGTTTATGTCTGGCACATGCAAATGAAATGATCCCTTTTTTAAAACACTTTTCTTGAAGGCGAATCCATAGGTTTAAAGCAATTTCAAATTAATAAAAGAGTGGAGTGACTTGCAGTTTAGTTGGTCCATCACCGAAGCACATAGTCACAAGGCACACTACACTTCCATTAGATGAATCGAGTCAAGATTCTGTATTATTCACAAATGAAAAAAGGTTGAGGATGATGTCAAGAAAGTTGATGGGGCAAATATGCCCATTGAAAATAACAAATCTAGCCTGTATCTACAACCCAGGCTGAAGTTAGGCTCTTGCCCCGACACGAGACGCATCCGCTCATCTTGATAGAAGTCCAACTCCACAACATGGCTTTTAAGCTCTTCAAAGAGGTATGAGCCTCTATACATGTGTAGAGAATATCAATGTGGAAAAGTAGATCACATTAAATAATAAACAGTGAAGAAGATCATTGGCAAAAAGCTTAGGAACACAAATTTCAATGTTCATATCCAGTCCGAAAAGGTTTGGGAAGGGGGTTTCGCACATGTTTCTTCCGTCATAGCCTCCCTCCCTGAAACACACCATATTCACATGCATATGCCCTTTATAGTGCGGTGGTCCAAAAGTAAACTAAATTCTTTTGTACGAACATTTTAATTTTCAAAGTGATTTTATTTTATGTTTTATCTAACATCTTTGTAATGTAAATATAATGAATCCACAGCGTCAGTACCGTTAAGAGTTTATCAATACAATTTATGTACATTTGATAAGGTCTTCAGACCAAATTTTGTTTCTAGGATTAAATAAGGCTGATGCCCTATAAAACAGGGGCGAAACATGTACCTTGAAAATCTGGTAGTTTCTATGTTCATTTGACCACGCAACAGTGGAATGAATTGTACTGAATAGGTGGTGTAATAAAATAATCCTCGTGTAAACTTAGCAATATAGTTGTTTTCAATACGGAACAATGACGAGAATAATGGTTTGTAAGTGGTATTTTCCGAGCTGCCAGTGGAGAGATGCCGTGGAATGACATTAGTAGATGAATAAGTTTGAGTGGTGTCTTTAAAAGTAGGAAAGATCACAATATGAAGATGAAGTTGGAATTCAAGAGGACAAATTGGGGTAAATATTCATTTATAGGAAGGGGAGCTAGGGATTGGAACAACTTACAAAAGGAAAAATTCAATAAATATCCAATTTATTTGACATAATTTAATGGATGGATGGACGGACGGATGGATGGCGCCAATCTCCTCTCGTTTCATATTAAAATGACGAAGGGTACGGAAGATGGTCTGTGAGGATCGGAATTTGGGGGCTGGGTTCCAGAGGAGGAAACTATTGGTTCCTTGAGGGCATTGTTGGATGGATCGGATATTATTTATTAGGCGGGGTGCTTTTGAGAGAGGAGGAAATTTGGTGGCTGAAGCGGTGTAGACTGCTGCTACGTCCATTGGCTGCGATCCTGGGTTGGGGCCTGCAGCTGCAGTCATTTCAACAGCTGCTGGTGATTCGTGATTGAAACCTGCTTGAGTGGTGTTGACCGCTAACCTCTTTAAAGCAGGACCAACTATATTGGTATTATAAATTTACTCATTCAGGACAAATATTTCAGGTTCCCTATGAGAATCAACATCTGTATCATGTGATGGCCAAGCAGGCATCAGTTTTTGAAAATGAGTCAAAGTCTCTCATAGTGCATTGGCACTGCTCCAAGTAGCCTACACAATGGCCTCCACGGTATCCACTAGCTGTTCATCTTGGTAGGTGTGCTATTTACCAATTGATGAGCCCAATTTAGCACACTGGGGTGAACTGGCAACCAGAAATGAGTTAGTTGGAAAATATATAATGTCCAATAACGAATCAACTATATTGGTAACATACCACCTAGTCAATCAGTTTGTCTCCTTTCTCCCAAGTCTACCCAGTGCAAACTTTGCAACATTTTTGTATCACTACTCTTTTCTTGGAAATCACTCAGAACAAACTGAGTTGCTTTTATTTGGATTTTTTCCAGTTCTTGAATCAAGTAATCCTGGTGAGGGTACCATACACTGGAACCATACACTAGCTGGGGTCTTACCAGAAACTTATATGCCCTCTCCTTTACATCCTTACTACAACCCCTAAATACCCCCACAATCATGTGCAGAGATCTGTACCCTTTATTTACAATCCCATTTATGTGATTACCCCGATTAAGATCTTTCCTTATATTAACACCCAGGTACTTACAATGATCCCCATAAAGAACTTTCACTCCATCTATGCAGTAATTAAAACTGAGCGGACTTTTCCTATGTGTGAAACTTACGACTTTTAACCCCATTTATCCTCATACAATTGCCTATTTATTTATTTATTTATTTATTTATTTATTTATTTATTTATTTATTTATTTATTTATTTATTTATTTATTTATTTATTTATTTATTTATTTATTTATTTATTTATTTATTTATTTATTTGTTAGCTTTGCCCATATCTGCCTTGTTTGTTTGTTTGTTTGCCCATATCTGCCAAGAAATTCATTGATTTACAAGAGTTAATGACATTCTGTGGTAATAAGGTAAGTGATTATTTCTCAAAAATTCCTCATGGATAACAAACTGTAGCCTGTATTACGGGATGTGATGGACGTAATAATTACTAAAGTAATTGGTAAATTGTTATAAATATTGTAAAATGTTATATTGTGCTTGTCAGGAGCTTGAAAAAATGTTCATAATATATATATTGCTCTTACTTTATTAATGAAAATAACCAATAATACAGGGACTGAAGATAATACTAGGTGAATCAAATATAAACCGGGATTATTTTTTTACAATTTTATTGAATCCACCAACAAATACACAACAAGCACTTCATTTTTCTTCACACATTTTTGTCACCAAGTTGGCTACTTTTTCATGCCCTCCTCAAAAAAAAAAAAAAAAAAAAGAAGTCCGTGAGTGCAGCCAGTTACACACATACTCCTCTACCACTGCTTCATTATGAAATTGATTTCCTCTCAGTTCTTCTTTCAGTGGTCTAAACAAGTGGTAGTCACAAAGTGAAAAATCTAGACTGTAAGGAGGGTGTTCCAGAGGTGTCCAATGCATTTCCTCCAGTTTTCCCCATGTTTCAACAGCAGTGTGTGTAGCCTTGCATTGTCGTACAGAAGAAGAACATCTCAGATCGGTTGCCGGCGATGTTTGTTGTGATATGCAGCTTTTGTCTCGACGAAAAGACGGCAGTAATAGGCTGCATTCACTGTCCTCCATTCAAGCAGAAAATCCACAAGCAAAATGCCCATATAGTCCCAGTTGCAAGCACCTTTCCAGCAGAAAGATGTGTTTTGACCTTAACTGGCCCAGCTGCACCTCATTCCTGCCACTCCATGCTTGTTTGTTCTGACTCTTGGGTGTAACAGTGAATCCAAGTGTCATCCAAAGTCATAATGCGACATAAAAATCATATTCTTCCTCGTTGTAGTGATTCAGATGCCTCTGACAAACATCCTAGCAGAATTTTATTGTTCCTGGGTGAGGAGATGAGGAACCCACCAGACAGACCATTTACGAAGGTAAATTCATCATTGACGATGGCTTGAACACCTCCAAAGCTTACTCCTATGAGTGAAGCTCTTTCAGAAACTTTTATGTGGTGATATTCTTCAATAAGGTCATGTACAGTGATGCAAGTGTGTAATGGACTAGGATAACTTGGAAACAATTCTCTAAACCCATGGGTAAATAGTGAAAATATCAAGCTGATTAGTAGGTATTATTGTTATGATTATTATATTTTATCATATATAATTCACAATTTTATAATTGGGTTTATGACCTTCTTCGGTACAATGTACATGGAAGAAGTACTATTTAGTACATACGCACATATGCTTCATACATATCGGTATATATTTACATTGTTGACAAATAAATTTGACAGATATTTATGAGATATTTACTATATATAAATGGTCAAAATTATTAGTGGACGATTTTCATTAGCCCTCTGTATATGGTGGATGGTTCATGCCAATAAACTTCCTTAACACGTTGAGTGCCGAGCCGATTGTAGCACACTATTCCACTGGTGCCAGGCATGTTTTTGAATTGCATTCCGCTGGTGCCAAAGCAATTGTACGCGTTGTAGACTGTTTATATAATCTTGGGATGTATTTATATGATGTACTAAGTAAATTTTATCTCACCATACCATGGTCATCCGTGACGCCATATGGTGTCACATCAATTTTTAGGAAAGATAAAATATAGCGTGACGCCATATGGTGTCACAGAATTTTTTGACATGGAATGTTCAATACGAATTTCCAATACGGGATATTTATTTCCTAATTCAGATTAACGCAATATTTATGAAAACCTAGTAAAATGCAAAACAAGTACTTATATTACATTACATATTGTTGTGAACAGTTTTCTGATAACTCTAAACAATGAAAATATGCGTCTCGGCATGCCCGAGTTCTTGTTACTCGTTGTAATATTTCAAACCTTATTGGCATCGTTGTTCAAACATCGTCCTTTTGTACACTTGTTTCATGTGCTGTTTTCATATTTACGTTTTGCACATCTGATCGGGAAGTTAAGGGGAACGCGCTAACTACACGCTACCTGGCTACTGGCGCAGTTCGACGCAGCCCGGTTGGTTCACGTCCGCTGCTTCGCTCCTCCCTACCTCTCCGCCACACCCCGATACTCCCGCGGCACTTTTAATTTTATGACTTTATTTGCTCGATTTTGGGTTTAAACTTGCGCTGGGTACATGCAGTTTTCACCTTGGCATTCCACTGCCTCCCACGAATATTCCTACCAAATTTCAACCGAATCCGAGTGTAACACATGTATGTGTTCGTTTGTAAGATTATTACCAATATCTTCCATTTTTTAATATTTTTGCACAACTATATAAACTGAGTGATAATACGTACGTAAACGTGGAATAAACAAAGCCTGGCGCGCTTTCACCTGTGACAATGACCACTGGCCAGTCAGTGGCTTCGGAAGAATACTGTGGCGCCACATGGTGGCATACAGTAAAAATACATAGCTGGAATAGACCCTGAAGTTCGCCCTTCACGTAGTTCCAATTTTACACGCATAGATGTCACAGCTGATTATCTACGGCGCATCGGCTGAAACTCAACTGTGCCGCCATATGGCGTCACGCCAACTCTGATTTCAAGAACGGTGTGCCGCCATATGGCGTCACGCCATCTCAAATTTGAAGACCACCGTGACGCCATATGGCGGCACGTGGCACCCAACGTGTTAATATATGTCAAGTGGCAGGATTGCTGCTTTTTGTAATTCCCTGTAAGTGAGAGGGTGGAGATTAAGGGCTTCAATGCTCCTGTGTAGTGCCTTTGGTATAATACCATTACATCCAATCATTACTGGAATTATGATAACATTGTTGAGTTTCCACATGGTTTTTATCTTTTTGGCCAGATCTGTGTGTTTGGAAATCTTCTCTGTATGGGTTGACTGGAGATTGTGAGTATTAGGGCATGCTATGTCAATTATGAAGCAGATTTTCTTGTTTTTATCTACAAAAGGTATATCTGGTGTATTGCAGGTAATAGTTTTATCAGTAATGATACTTCTATCCCAGTAAATTTTGTAATTTTCACTTTCCAAGACTGATTGGGGTTTGTACTTCCAATATGCTGTGGTACAATGGATTAGGTTATTTTGTTGGGCTAATTTCTGGTGAATGATTTTTGCAAGTACGTACAGAATGGTATCAGCTTATAAAAGAAACAACAAAGTCCTTGGGTCACGATACTAAGTCATGAGTGGAACGACTGGAGAGAGAGAGATTTTTGCAATTTGATCATGTCTGTACTTGGAAGTCTGTGATTGCCATTAATTGACAACCTGAGGTTATGTATTACATCGTCGTCACAGATCTGAATAGACAGACGGATCATGCCGTATATGCTTTCTGTAGTTCCTTGTGGCAATGACTTGATCTTGTATGGCAAACATGAAACCCTCTGTTTCTGGGTATTTATTATTATTATTATTATTATTATTATTATTATTATTATTATTATTATTATTATTATTATTATTATTATTATTATTATTATTATTATTGTTACCGAGTTTTGTGGATGTGCAGAGGTGAAAGAAGGTGCGGGGGTGAACAGGTCTCAAAATACGAAATTAAAGTTAAGTTAAAATTTAACAAGGTTATATTTTCTTATCAAGATCAAGAAATAACAAGAAAAACAGAAACACAGTTGAATATCAACAATTTAAGAATGTACAATTACAGTTTTTACAGAATTTGGGCTTCGAGCCCCGGACTCACAATTCGTGAGCAATTAGCCCAACTTTACCCAAATACAAGATTCGACAAAGGGGCAGAAAACCCCAATCATGCCCAGGAGCACTTGCTCCCAACTACACAGTAAAGCCTCCTCGAGGCACGCAGAAACAAATTTTAAGAAAGAGCAACCCGCTCTTAAGTTCAAGCCTATCAAAGGCCACACCAAACTCCACGTTCAAGCTGTCCTCCAAGGACATACACACAGGGGTAAAAAATACCCAACCTACTGAGGCCTTTCAATGAAGAAACAGAAATATTACATGGCCTCCACAATACCAACTTGAGAGGAGGCAAAACTGCACTCCTAATATACTTTACTAAAACCTACCTGGCACTAGGCCACTAATGCAAGGGCTAATCCCATACTAAAGAGGTAACTTATAGAAGGAGACAATTTACATTACGTTAAGGAAGAAACGGTTGTGAAAATAAGTTCACCTCAACGCAATATGAGTGGGAGCTCGAGAACGTTAAGCACTCTCTATCCCAATATGTAGTTTAAAACGATAGAATGATACCAAGTGTCTTTACATTTTAGGGGAAAGTTACATGGTAAAAGGCTTCGGACCTGCCCCGAGAGTTAAACTGCTGAGCTAACACGAAAAGAAGTTATTAAAAGGCCATTACCTGGTGGTTGAACTGCTGCCCGAAGAAAGAGGCGCTTCCCGCCCCCTGCTACGTACTTTACACACTAATAGATGTTACTGAAGTGGCGCGGAGACCCGAAAGTCAGCAGTTTATATACCCTCATGGAAAGTTCGAGGCGTTTCAGGAATGAGAACACCCGCCCACAATCATTTTATTGGCTAACAACAAAAAACCCTACACTAGATGAAGAAGAAACACATTATTGGTGGAAAATTAATTACAGAAATTCCTTATTGGTCGAATTCAAAATTGGCGGAAAGAAAGGGTTAATATTGCCAACTTAAACAATGACTGAAAGAAATTTAACAAAGAACAAACTTATGAACGCAAAATTTCTCCAAAAACACAGTTCTTTCACTTCGCACTAGGGTGCATAATTGTAGTCCTTCAGTAGTGCCATCTGGAAGAGAATGTCCACACTTCTTACTACAGGCAAAACAAAAATACATCGAAAATGACCCAGTTCAGAAACTTCAAAATTTACAAGTAGGGACATCTTCTGAGAAACTTGAGAATTAACACTGTAGATAAAGTTCAGACTTCCTCCAGTAGAGGAGTTTCAACTGGCGCAAAGTTTGAATTAGCGGCGTGGAGGTGTACCACCCGGTACAGACCTCCCCCCCCAAAAGTCCCTCCAAGGGGTAACACAGAAGAACATAAACTTTTGTTTCAAAATAAGGTCCAAGTTATGATGCTGATATAGAAGTTAATTGCGGAAGTATTTACCAACAAGTTTTCTTAAAATGATTGGATCCAGTTTCAAAATTCTTTAGTTACTATTGATGTAATGTCTTTGTGCTTGTAGAAGTTGAATTCAGAAGGAAAAACCTTTAATTCTTGAAAGTCGAGAAAAATTTTCTAAGTCCACCAGATATTGTCGTTGAATTCAAAAATAGTAGTAATGTTGATATTAAATGTCCATGTAGCTGATTAAATATATATTCAAGGTTGATTAAGTTAGACGGCCAGACAGGCCACTGCTGCTTGTGTCCAGAGGAGGCCGCCCGGACCCCTCAAGTACCCTGAGATACCGCTCGCCCGCACTATGAGAGGAGTAGTGGAGTTGAAGCACGCCGCGCCCGCGGCGAACATACAGGTCGCAGGCGAGTTGCAGGTTGTGCGCCGCACAACAGCCTTGGCCGGGAGGAGGACTCCGGCTCGCCGTACACTGGTTGGCCTCACTGGAGAGGGGCGGCCCCTTACCCCACCTCAGTGGCGGTACGGCGCCGCGCTGCTGCGGGAGCACTGAAACATAAAGCTCGGCGGCAGAATTTTGTTGGACCAGAATGACTTTAGGGTACATTCATTGTGGTGGAACTGCGGGGCCAGCGGCGTAGAAATATTTATTTCATTTAAAAGCCACTGTGTGTTGTTGAGCAGGAGACGGGAGCGTGGTAATGGCCATGGCAAGGACAGGATGGCAGTTTAACTGGTCGGGGAAGGTTTACAAAAATGCTTACATACAGGGAAACAGATTCGAAGGGCAGAAGGCCTTAAAAGTGAAACCCCTCAAACAAAAATATAACCTTCATATTTTTTTCAAAATTTTATGAAGCAAGTTAGCACAGAAATTACACCGGTTTCACCTGTGACAGGTGAACCCTAAATATCCTCTCGGTGGCTGGATTGCTTAGCAATAAGGTAACGGGTGTAAGGAAATCGAGAATAGTACACGGCCCATGAAATCTGGGGGCAAGCTTGCCCGCGGGAACAAAATTCTTGACCATCACCTGGTCGCGTACCTTCAAATTGGTGGGTCTCCGTCCACGATCATATCTTTCCCTAACCTTTTCATGAGACACTTTAAGATTGGTTTTAGCCTTCTTCCAAAGATCTTTAATGTTATCTGGATCTATTGTCTCAGGCAGAATATCACTCAAAGACCAGAGGTTAGAGAGCGGTGAGTTGGGAACAAACTTGAACATCAACGAAGCTGGAGTAAATTTATGTGATTCATGAACAGCCGAGTTCAAAGCAAAAGCTAACCAGTGCAGGGACGTGTCCCACCTAGAATGATCTTCATGATGATAGGCAATAAGGGCCGACCTGAGATTATGATTGACTCTTTCAGCAAGAGATGGTTGGGGATAATAAGCAGAAGTAGTCACATGAGATATGGACAGATCAAAACAGAATTTACGAAATAGATTAGATGTGAAAGCCTTGGCATTGTCAAACACAATATATTGACACGGACCAAAAGAAGCAAAGATTGAATTTAAACAAGTAATGGTGGACTGAGCGGTAGCCAGCTTAGTCGGAAATAACCAGGAAAATCTTATAAAACCATCTACACATACAAAGATGAACTTGTTGGCATTTCCCTTTGACTGGGGGAAGGGTCCTACATAATCAATATACAGGCGTTCCATTGGGCGCGACGCTTGAAGAGAAGACAAAAGGCCTACCTTGGTAGACATGGTGGGTTTACTAAGCAAGCAGGATTTACAAGCCTTTACTAGTTCACGAATTTCACCGTCCATACCCTTCCAGATGAACCTTTCACTAATCTTTTCACGAGTTTTAAAGATGCCTAGATGACCCCCTAATGGGGTCTCATGATAGTACTAAAAGATCATAGGTACAAGAACAGCTGGAATGACAACTTTCGTCATCTTATCATGCCTCGAAGGGCAACATAAAACTCCATTCCTCAGTACATAAGGGACGACGTGTTCCCCAGAAGAAAGGGTTTCCATTATCGGAGCCAGCGTCGGATCTTCACATTGGTATTTCTCAATGTCCCTAAAGAGCATGGGAGCATCTGTTAAGAAGGCATTAACCTCAGATAGTATGGACTCGGGAGGTGATGAACTATCGACCGGTTCATGGGTCTCGACGTCGTTGGAAAACATACGGCTGAGTCTGTCTGCAACAACATTTTCAGTACCTCTGATATGCCTAACGTCAAATTGGAAGGCAGAAATTTGGATGGCCCAACGGGCTATACGACCAGTACGACGCGGCCTACCTAAGACCCAGCTTAAGGCTTGATTATCCGTCTCCAGGTCGAATTTGACATGTTCCTGATAGAGACGGAACTTTTCTAAGGCAAATAAGACTGCCAAACCTTCGAGCTCATAGATGGAATACTTGGCTTCTTGAGCCGATAGAGTCCTAGATGCATAGGCGATGGGTCGCCTCCCTAGTTCAGTCTCTTGAAGAAGGACTGCAGCTACCGCCGACGATGACGCGTCGGTTTGGACGATGAATTTTTTGGAGAAATCGGGCATAGCCAGAACAGGGGCATTACACAGAGCTAATTTAAGATCTTCAAAAGCGGCTTGTTGAGAAGTTCCCCATTCAAACTTGATGCCTTTCCTACGGAGAAGGTTCAAGGGCGCCGCTCTATTAGCGAAGTTAGGGATAAACTTCCTGAAGAAATTCACCATACCAATGAACCTGGCGATCCCTTTGATGTCCTTGGGAGGTTTAATGGCCTGTGTTCTAGAATAATCGACAGCAACACCATCAGGCGAGACAATATGCCCTAGGAATGACATTGAAGGCTTAGCGAAGGCGACCTTGGACAACTTCACAGTTAACCCAGCCTTACGAAGGCGATTGAGAACTTCTCGCAGATGATCTAGATGTTCTTCAAAAGTCTCCGAAAATACGACATCATCAAGATAGTGATACAAGTACTCAAATTTGATGTCGGAGAAGACCCTATCTAGCAGTCTAGTGAGTACAGCTGCTCCCGTGGGGAGCCCGAAATGCACGCGGTTGTATTCATACAAATTCCAATCCGTGGCAAACGCTGTAAGATGTTTAGACTCTTCAGCTAGGGGAATTTGATTCAAATCCAAGATGGTGAAGAATTTAGCTTTACGAAACCATGAAAAACAAGAATGAAGGTCAGGAAGGGGCACAGATTGTAACACCACCTTCCGATTGAGAGCCCTATAGTCAATGACCGGCCTGAAGCCACCTTGGGGTTTCGGGACTAGAAAAATAGGTGAAGAATACGCTGACTTAGAGGGCCGAATAATACCATCCTTTAACATTTGATTAATGATTTCTTTCAGAGCCTTCATTTTAGGTGGAGATAGCCTATAAGGTGGAAAACGGACAGGAATCGAATCCGTGACCTCAATTTTGTATTCGATCAGGTCAGTAACACCAAGAGTATCAGAGAACACCTCTGAAAACGACTGACACAACTTACGAATACTATCAGCCTGCTCCTCAGGTAGATGTCTAAGGTCTAACAAAACCTCATCCTGGGTAGGCGAGATAGATGAACATGATACAGAATTACACTTTAACAAGGGGATTTTACAATTGGAAGCAAATTTGAATGTGCACGACTTACTCTGAAGGTCGAGCAAGACAAGTGCTTGGCCACAAACAATTTAACTTTCCAAGTAAATTTAAAAATACGAATTTTGGCTTTTAAGGAACCTAAAATTTCTAATGGAGAAGAATTAGCCGAAACATATTGAACCGGAGATGAGCAATAGTCAGGAAGTTTACAAATAGATTTCAATTTCGAATACCATTGAGCGGAAATAATTGAACAAACACTGCCTGAATCTAAAAGAGCTGTTACAGGTTCATTATTTAACTCAATTTTGAGAAAAGGTACGGGTGCGGGGGAGTCCGCCGCAATCCTAAGACATTCTTTGGGGCATTCAAAAGATAAATTTGAAGACTGAATTTTCTCTGAATTTTCGACCTGTTTACCAGGGGCTGAGCCTCGGGAAGATGGATTAGTCGACTCAGCCAAAGCCACTAGTCACTTTTGATTGTTGTTGGAAGTTGCACCCGAAGTTGAGCAAGAGGGGGTGCTGTTGGTATTAGGGCAGTTCTTGGCAATATGGGAGAACGCGCCGCATTTAAAACAGCCTTGTGATGAACCTGGTCCACTATTTGTCCTACTCGATTTGATCAATGGACATTTATTGCGAAGATGGTCAGGCGACCCGCAAGCATAACGTTTACGGGGTGTGACTGGTCGGCGAGGTGGAGGCCGAGGATTACTAAAAGAAGGAGGGGGTTCTTTCGCGACATGCAAGGAATCGGCGTATCTAACTCCTTCAGCCGATACAGCCATAGCTTCTAGCTCAGCGAAAGTTCGCGGACGCGACGCAAAACACAAGTATGATCGGTAAGGTGGTGAAATACCTTCTACAATAGCCTGTACAATTTGATCTTCAGGAAAATGAAGAGCAAACACCCTGGTATAGAACTTAATATCTTGGATGAAATCTGCCAAGTTTTCATCCAACCGCTGTACACGATAATAGTACTTCTGAATCAGGGATGATCTCGCACGAGCAGGAATGAAATTTGCAAGAAAATGTGCATGAAAGTGTTCAATGGATGACTGTTCCGCTATTGCTCTAACAATTTTGTCCGAGAGAACACCAATTGCATAGCGATAAATTATCTGTAAAATTTGACACGGAGAAAGAGAAAAAACAAGAGCATGGTCCTGAAACTCAACTAAGAACCGTAAAAATGCAATTATGTCACTGGTAGAGTTAACCGAAAACTTAGAGATACCTCTAAGCAACATTGCTAATGGATGCGGCAAACTGCTGAAACCCGGAGATGTAGTAGGAAGGGGCCTAAGTGGCGGAAAAGCAGATTCGGAAGGAGCATTATTTAACACAAAGGGTGGATCTGACATATTTTCTGATGGGGCAGATGTACGTTGGGTTGTCGCCTCAGTACTACTTCCTTCCTCTTTCGAGGAATCCTCCCCACTAACAATATTTACTACCATAGGTTGGTCGACTTCAGGGATGGCAGGTCCAGATAACAACTGACTAACTTTACTAGACATTTCGGACAGGCAAGGGCGCTAGCTTCCTTTCCCTGAACGTTATTTAACTTCAGAGACAATAGATCACATACCCTATTATAAAAGTGGTACAACCTAGCCTGTACTCTTTTGAGTTGATTAGGAGATGGATCACTTACTTCAAAAAAACTAACTACAGATGCTAGCTCAGTAGTATTGTCATTGATCGTGGAGAGAGCATCGTCAATCTCTTTTTCTCCCAAAGTCGGGATGATAATAGGTAAATCAAGGGAATCTTTTAGCTTATTGGAGTCTACTGCAACCATGCCTCCAGACTGAACGTTTCTGAGAGATAATTCATAAATTAATTCCTCTTTACGCAAATAGAAAGGATGGAGAACCTCGCAAGGGCCGGACATGATGAGAGAAAATTTTTGAGAAAGGCAAATAAACAAAAATTCCAGCGACTGAGAAAATTGTTAGAGTTCAAATCAAAGCAATGTTTAGCCGTCAAGAGGTGGCTAAATTGAGACCCATTCAAACACGCTCTGCTACCACTTGTTACCGAGTTTTGTGGATGTGCAGAGGTGAAAGAAGGTGCGGGGGTGAACAGGTCTCAAAATACAAAATTAAGGTTAAGATAAAATTTAACAAGGTTATATTTTCTTATCAAGATCAAGAAATAACAAGAATAACAGAAACACAGTTGAATATCAACAATTTAACAATGTACAATTACAGTTTTTACAGAATTTGGGCTTCGAGCCCCGGACTCACAATTCTTGAGCAATTAGCCCAACTTTACCCAAATACAAGATTCGACAAAGGGGCAGAAAACCCCAATCATGCCCAGGAGCACTTGCTCCCAACTACACAGTAAAGCCTCCTCGAGGCACGCAGAAACAAATTTTAAGAAAGAGCAACCCGCTCTTAAGTTCAAGCCTATCAAAGGCCACACCAAACTCCACGTTCAAGCTGTCCTCCAAGGACATATACACAGGGGTAAAAAATACCCAACCTACTGAGGCCTTTCAATGAAGAAACAGAAATATTACATGGCCTCCACAATACTAACTTGAGAGGAGGCAAAACTGCACTCCTAATATACTTTACTAAAACCTACCTGGCACTAGGCCACTAATGCAAGGGCTAATCCCATACTAAAGAGGTAACTTATAGAAGGAGACAATTTACATTACGTTAAGGAAGAAACGGTTGTGAAAATAAGTTCACCTCAACGCAATATGAGTGGGAGCTCGAGAACGTTAAGCACTCTCTATCCCAATATGTAGTTTAAAACGATAGAATGATACCAAGTGTCTTTACATTTTAGGGGAAAGTTACATGGTAAAAGGCTTCGGACCTGCCCCGAGAGTTAAACTGCTGAGCTAGCACGAAAAGGAGTTATTAAAAGGCCATTACCTGGTGGTTGAACTGCTGCCCGAAGAAAGAGGCGCTTCCCGCCCCCTGCTACGTACTTTACACACTAATAGATGTTACTGAAGTGGCGCGGAGACCCGAAAGTCAGCAGTTTATATACCCTCGTGAAAAGTTCGAGACGTTTCAGGAATGAGAACACCCGCCCACAATCATTTTATTGGCTAACAACGAAAACCCCTACACTAGATGAAGAAGAAACACATTATTGGTGGAAAATTAATTACAGAAATTCCTTATTGGTCGAATTCAAAACTGGCGGAAAGAAAGGGTTAATATTGCCAACTTAAACAATGACTGAAAGAAATTTAACAAAGAACAAACTTATGAACGCAAAATTTCTCCAAAAACACAGTTCTTTCACTTCGCACTAGGGTGCATAATTGTAGTCCTTCAGTAGTGCCATCTGGAAGAGAATGTCCACACTTCTTACTATAGGCAAAACAAAAATACATCAAAAACAACCCAGTTCAGAAACTTCAAAATTTACAAGTAGGGACTTCTTCTGAGAAACTTGAGAATTAACACTGTAGATAAAGTTCAGACTTCCTCCAGTAGAGGAGTTTCAACGCGCGCAGAGTTTGAAATAGCGGCGTGGAGGTGTACCACCCGGTACAATTATTATTATTATTATTATTATTATTATCTACTAGTTATGTACGACAGGTTGTCAGCATGGACTTGGTATAAATCGTAGTCATATCATTTATTATTTGAGTGTTGTATGATCTGTCTTGTGTAACAAAGCATGTAAGCTTACTGTATGTCACGATACGTCTGTTGTATGTATATTAATACGACTTTATTTAATGTAAGAACACATAATTAATAGTATATAATTTATTATTACCTGTAAATATGATGTATAAATCCAATGTAATGTTGTGCAACACAGGGTAATAGACCAGAACAACATACCTTTGTCACTAGAGTTTTATAGAATGTTCTATCCCTTTGTACATAGGTTATTGGAAACTCGAGAAGATACAACAAATATGTTGTGTCATACTTTTCTAGAAGCCTGGCCAGGCAAGGTATATAAAGAGACAGTCTTGAGCTGAGTTGAGTTGTTGCTAGTGACAGTTGTTAGTCAAGTGTGTGAACTGTTATTTTGTTGTGCTGGTAGTTGGTTGACATGCTAAATGTGGCAGTATTTCTTTTCTTCTTCTTCTTTTTCTTCTTCTTCTTCCATTCAGTCGAGTTGAGGGTGGTGGTTCATTAATGTGTGTGTATAATGTGTATATAATTTGTAACTAAAACAGTACACAATTGACAGAATTCCGTGTGACTTTGTGAATACAATAAATGGCGACCGTGTGACAGGATTGAAGAATAATTTTCGGTAGTGAGTAAGAGTGTAAGTGGAAATCAGAAGAAAATGAAAGTAATACTGGAAAATACGTCTGTAAAACAACTTCAAGACGAACTCGCAAAACAAAATCTTCCTACAAATGGCAGTAAGAGAACACTGAAGACACAGCTAGAAGAAGACCTCATTAAAAATTGTGAAGATCCCAAAAAGTTCTCCGTTGAGGTGGAAGAACATCCAGACTCGTCATCGGAAGATGACGTAAACATGACCGACATAATGAGCATGATACTGGCACTCGATACCAAGACCTCCTAAGGTAATTCCACCTTAATGGAACAGATTTCCGACAACATTTTGAAAGTAAATGACAAAATATCACAAGTTAATTCTGCCTTAAGAGAACAGATTTCCGACAACATTTCAAAAGTAATAGACAAAATTTTATACGTTAATTCTGCCTTAACAGAACAGATTTCCAAACAAATGTCGAAGGTAGATGACAAGATTTCTCAAGCTAATACAGTTTTAACCAGGCAAATATGTCAAGTGTACACACAGGTTTACAAAGTAGAACATTGCCTATACTAAAAAATTTCAACAGTAGATGATAAAATTTCGCAGATCAGTTCCCAAATTAGCGATGTCACCAATTAATTAATGCAGCAGATATCAGACATCGGGTCAAAACTGGGGCAGGTTGAGCAGATTGATAGTAGGATAAGCCAGCTGGAAGGGGACATCTTGAACCTCAAAGAGGTGGAAATCCAGGTTTCCAGCATCAAACAACAGGTTGAGGGGAGAATTTCTACTGTCGAGAGAAATTTTGGAAACCGTATCTCTGCCGTTGTGGGAAATTTTGGGAGCCGTATTTCTGCCATTGAAGGAACATTAGAAAACCGGATTTTGACTATCAAGGGAGATGTTCAGAATATGAGAGAGACCATCCTTCATGTGGTAGAAGATAGATAAAATTGAACAGGACCTATCACCATGCTTTCAACCCCCTCAGACCTAACCAGCAATACAGGACACTTAAACCTGAAGGTGATTAAATTCCACGGGAGACTGGAAGAGAACCCGACTAGCTTTATCGAGGGATCGGTCAGTCTACTAGGAAGGACTAATCTACCGGAGGACACCTTCGTTCAACTCGTCACACCGCAGTTAAGGGGGCAAGCCGCTACTTGGAATAACTTGAAGAGCTTGAATTGAAACTGGACTGACTTCAAGAGGGAATTCTTTTCTAGGTTTAAGTCTGAAGGGGTGAAGAGCTCTGTAAAAAGGAAGCTACTGACTGATGCACAAACCACCAGCATGAGAGATAGCGCGTTCGTCCTCCAGATAAACCAGCTCTTCAAGTGGCTACATCCTGAAGGAAGCGAGAATGAGATCTTACCAGACATCGTAGAGCTACTCCAGGATAAGATTAGACCCCTAGTGAAAGTATCGCAACCGAGATCCTTTGATGATCTGCTTAGAATCATTGCCCAGTTGGAAGGAGAACACAAGATTAAAGCCATGGAAGAGACCAGCTCAGTTAGAAAATGCTACCAGTGTGGAAGAGCGGGACACCTGAAGAACAAATGCCCACCTTTTGCATCGGAAAACTAGGTCCGGCCCATTCTGGATTGAGGGGGGATGGGAACAGGAATACGCCTCAAGACCCGACAGACTAGGAGCCCTGGACAAGTAGGAATGGGATTGGTCAATTGTGAGCAGAACAGGCCAACCTCGCCCAGCTATCATCTTGAGGATAGGCAACGAGGATTTTTCAGCCATACTCAACAGCCAAGCAAGCCACTCATTCGTAAATGGGACTGTTGCCGGATTACTACCACCTATGAAGTCTCACCATCTCGGAAGGGTAGTGGGAGCAGCGGACGGGGTAACCTATTCCATCCAAGGACAGACTAACCTAACCGCTAAATGCATGGAACTGCCTATTGTAGTTAACGTTGCAGTGATTCAGAACCTAATATCTGACATCATATTAGATCATACTTTTTGGTAGAATACAAGGTGATCCTAGACCATGCAGCTCATGAAGTCTTTTTGGGAAAAGACAGACATCCCAGGGTCACCTGGCATGATGGAAATCTCCAGACTCGCAATGATGAGGAAGTCGATGTAGACCTGGGAGATATCCAGTTAACGCATCTTCAACCAAGAGAAGAAGAGGAGCTAAGACACACCTTAAAGGACTTTCCAGAAGTCATCACAAATAAAATATGACAGAGTACCACTGTAACAAACACTACTGAATGCAGCACTTCCTCACCCATCAAGCAATGTCCATATACTATCAACTCGAATAAGCGCAACTTTGTCGTTCAGAAGATTCAAGAGATGGAAGGACAAGGTCTCATCGAACCCTATACATCCTATTGGGCTTCGTTTATCATCCTAACAAAGAAGAAGAATGGAAAGTATCGACTGTGCGTGGACTTCCACAAGTTGAATGAGAAGACGGTTAGTGACGCCTACTCCATGCCTGACCTGAAAGACTCACTGAAACAAGTAAGTGGATCTAGGATTTTTCAGCACACTGAGTCTCAACTCCGGATACTGGCAAGTGGAGGTTGAGGAAAGTTCTAGGCCACTGACTGCCTTCATGACACCGAGAGGATTGTACCAGTTTGCAGTAATGCCTTTCGGACTGAAGAATGCTCCTGCAACCTTCATGTGAGTGATGGATAAGGTATTGTCAGGATATGTTGGAGATTTCTGCCAAGTGTATCTTGACGACATCTTAATCCACAGCAAGAATTTTCAAGAACATTTGGTACATCTGAAGAAAGTGCTGGAACGACTGAAAATTAATGGACTGATTTGCCTACTGGAGAAGTGCCACTTTGCCCAGTCCTGCATAGAATATCTGGGTCATGTGTAAACATCTGAAGGTTTAGAAAGGCAATTGGAGAAGAATTGAGCTATCAAAGAAGCTGAATGCCCGTGGACCAAGCAACAAGTACATCAGTTCCTTGGTTTGTTTGGATGGTATAGCAGCTTCGTGCTACACTTTGCAGAGAATGCAATACCACTCACCAATCTGCTCCATGACCACTGCCCCTTCTGATGGACCAGCAAGGAAGAGGCAGCATTTCAAGGCATTAAGGCTGCGATATGTAATGTTCCCAGTCTAGCCCATCCCCACCCTCAACGGAAGATGTGCCTGCAGACGGACGCCAGCGACTCCGGCTTAAGAGTGGAGTGACGGCAGAAGGGACATAATTGAGTATGCCAGCAGAAAGCTATCTCCCAGCGAACAGTGCTACCGTACTGCCAAGAAGGAAGCCTTAGCTGTGGTGTGGGCCATGGGAAAAATCAGAGGCTACTTGGAGGGAAGGAAGTTCCAGCTGTACACCGATATAGCAGCTCTCAAATGGTTGAACTCAGTCTCTGGCTCAAAATCTAAACTGATGCGATGGGCTCTGTTAATCGCAGAATTTTATTTCGATGTGTGTCACATCCCAGGATCGACGAACATAGGAGCAGACAGTTTATCTAGGCACCCGGCAATGGAATCTGAAGCTAGGAGCACCATTGTCAAGAGGAAGTTTCCAAAAACACACCAGAGTAAACCCATTAAACCTGTTCTTATGATCATCAGGAAGGATCTTGATCTGGGAGTAATGAAGCAATGGCAAGAACAAGACAAGCCCTTTAGGACCATGACGCAGTGCATTAGGAGGCAGAACACTGTTAATCGACTCATTCCAAGGGAATTCAAGATGTGCTACAAGAACTTCGGTTGACGGAGGACTCTTAATGTTTAGATCTCACCTCTCCGATATACCTGCAGTAGTGATGATCCCTAGACAGCACACGACAGACATCCTTGAGAAGTTCCACAACAGCACAGAAGCCGGACATCCAGGAGGTGAAGAGACATATCAGTCTATCCAACGAAGATTCTTCTGGGTCAACATGTGGAAAGGCATTCTTGACTATGTGAAAGGGTGCTACATCTGGATCATTAAGCTATTCACTGAGTTCCGTCGGCATTTGAAAGCACAGTGCCGGACATTGAGTATGTTGCGCTGATCTTCAGGAGCTAGCAATTTGCTTCAATCAAGCGACTCGTCTTCGACTTCTACACAATTTTGGGACTTCATATTTATTCAATTGTTGTGACTTCGCGCCTGATAGTATATGCAGGCTGGCTCACTTAACTGTTCACCTCTTCTCATAAACATTTTGAGACACAGTGCCGAACTTCGCGTGTGTTGTGCTACTATTCAGAAGATTGCGCCTTACTTCATATAAGTGACTGACCTACTTCTTCTAGATTTTACGATTTAAAATCGCACAGTGCCAATCCCCATTATCTTATATTGCTTCTTCAACTGTTTTTGTGAAAGGCTCATTCTTTAATTTCTTATTTACGTATGCATTGTTCTTGCATTTTATTCGGCTGATGATGACCCAGATTGGGGTCGAAAGCGGTACCGCTTCCGCTTATAATCAAATAGGAATGTAACACTACATTTCTTATTTACTTGTATTGAATAGGTTGAACTACATTATTTGTTATTTCAATTTAATTGTGATACAGTTCAATACGGAACATCATGAAATTTTTATCTTTAAATGCAGCAAGGCAAGCGACAGGAAGGCAGATTCCAGTCGGCGAGGAAGACGGCCACAACGCCCCTGGGAGACCATAACCTTGGACTTGACGGGTCCTTACCCTACAACACCAAGGGGTAAAACAGGACTCCTAGTAATCACTGACCTTTTCACAAGATGGATTCAAGCATTTCCAATACCAAAAGCCACGATGGGATGCATCACCAGTCTTCTACATGGTGAGGTATTCAGCCACTACAGTTATTCACGGTGCATTCTATCAGACAACAGGAGTCAGTTCATATCAAGGAAGTAGCAGCGAATGATGAATGAATGGGGTGTGGAACACTGGACCACCCCTATCTACAACCCAAGGGCTAATCCAATCCAACAGAATAACGGTACTGGGAGCTAAAAAGGATGCTACGGGTCCACCTAATAGACAAGGAACATAGACTGTGGGACCATCAGATACCACAATCACTCTTTGCATCAACCGTGTCACCGGCTATTACCCAGTGGTTCCTTGTTCCTTGGTCGACAGCTCTATGGCACAGGGGATTGGGAGATTTGTCCACCACCCACTTCTGGTCAAGATGATGCAACTGTTTCCCTTCAGAGTGGCAGCATAAGCAGCAGCAGGACATCAAGGAAAAACAAGCATTGGCCAAGAAGAGATTCCTTACCCAGGCCAAGGCTCAAGATGTCAAAGAGACCTACATCTTCCTACCAGGCCAACAAGTATTGCAAAATAACCACCCAGTCAGTAATAAGATTGGAGGGTTTTGTGCAGGTCTCGCACCTAAGTGGGCTGGTCCCGTCGAGGTTGATAAACAGCTGGGCCACGATATCTACTTACTAAAGATCAACCCTCCTGTCAAGGTCCACGCATCAGAATTGTGGCAAGTCACCCAACCGCTGTGCATACAGAGTAAGCTTGTACCGTCACGGGTCCACCTGGAGGAGAGGCTATTGATAACATGGCACAGTCTGGTCATGATGAGGAGAACACATCGACTACCACCGAGGAAGAGGCTGGTGGCAAGGTGACACTGACCTCCGACATGGCACGATCCGGTCAAGAGGAGGAGAGCCCATCCAGTGACATCGACAAAGAGAGACGATATAATCTATGACCAAGGCAAAGTCGATGAGTGTGATAGACTGTTGAAATTGTTTCAAGTTATAGGGAGGATATTGATGCAAGTGTGTAAGGGAGGACTAGTATAACTTGTGGACAATTCTCTAAAACCATGGATAAATAGTGAAAATATCGAGCTCGATTAGTATGTATTATTATTATTATTATTATTATTATTATTATTATTATTATTATTATTATTATTATTATTATTATTATTATTATTATTCACGTAGTTATGTATGACTGGTTGTCAGTACAGACTTTATTCGGTATAAATCATAGATGTATCATTTATTATTTGTGTGTTGTATGATCTGTCTTGTGTAACAAAACATGTGAGATTATGTCACAATACATCTGCTGTATGTATATTAATACGACTTCATTAATGTAAGAACACATAATTAATAGTATATAATTTATTATTACCTGTAAATATGATGTATAAATCCAATGTAATGTTGTGCAACACAGGGTAATATTCCAGAACAACGCATCTTTGTCACTGAGTTTTACAGAATGTTCTATCCATTTGTATATAGGTTATTGGAAACCCGAGAAGGTACGAGAAAGCATGTTGTGTCATACTTTTCTAGAAGCCTGACAAGGCAAGGTATATAAAGAGACAGTCTTGAGCTGAGTTGAGTTGTTAAAAAAAGTTGTTAGTCGAATGAAGTGTTTTAACTCATGTTGTGATTTTGTTGTGTTGGTAGACGGTTGACATACTAATGTGGCAGTCAAGTGTTTGTTCAAGATGGCGGTTCATTAATGTGTGCGTGTGTAAATGTGTATATAATTTGTAAATAAAACAATGTACATGACAGCATCTCATGTGTGTGTCTTTGTGAATACGAAAACAGTACGAATGTTGCCTGCAGTTATGCTCGTACGTGGTCATCTTGGGTAGGGCTCATTTTCCACTTCTTCTCATCCTGCCAAAAGTTGTTTGTGCCATTCATACACCTGGCTCTTGGAAAGGGTTGCATTCCCAAAGTGTGCACGGAGCCTTCTCAAAAATTCCAAAGCTTTGTTGCCTTCTTTTGCCGGAAATCTGATGATAATGTGCTGCACAATGGACGTATGTACCTCTTGCTCACTCATGGTGTACTGAAGCGAGCAGTCTCTCTGCGGTATGTTGTGAATCAAGAACCCTATTCTGGACATCATCAGCAACATCCTCGCAAAGCCCCACCTATTTCTGTTTGTTACCAGAGCCGCTAATTTTAAATTTAGATTATATTTGATGCACCTGGTAGTTCAGTGCAATGAGCTCCTTTTTTTCCTACACGTGTACATAGTCAGCAAAGATTTAAAATGTTTTGTGCCTTATTGTATGTTAAAATTCCATAATGAAAATAAGTTACACATCTATAATAAACGTACCAAGATTTGTGAGTTTCTGAACTTTAAAATCATTAAAAGAACAGGTTCTACAAGGTTTTGAAGTTTAAAATGCTTCTACTGAAAAGTTAGCAAAATGTTGATGATCCCCTTTTTTTGTCTGTACTGTTCATCTATTATTGTTTTAATGATAAATATATTGTCTGAAGTTCTCATTCCTTTCCTGAATCTGGACTGGTACACCAAAAGAGTACAAAGTAATCCTCCACCCGTTTTGAGTCTTTATGCTAATACAGTGAAACCTCTCTATAATAGACACCTTCAGGACAGAAAAGAATGTCCTTTATGTAGCAGTGTCTGCTTGAGAGAGGGTATGAAATGGATACCATACTGTATGAGACAAAAACTCTTGCAAATTAATAGTACTACTTACTGTACAGTATACTGCACTATATTTCAGCAATGTGCTGTACTCACATGAGAGTGTGCTTTCTGAATCTCCCTAGTCAACCAATTCGAGGCTTGGAAATCTCTGATACCAAATTCTGCTGCAAATTCAAACACTTTTGCTTATATCATTGGTTTTGATATAGGGATATTCTGACTTCTTTCTTTACCAAACCACTCTATTATTGCCTAGTGAGTAAGAGCTCCACTACCATTTCGAAACTGTTTCATCCATTGTTCGTTATCATTTAAATGCTGTTCTTTGATTAGTTTCTCTTGGTTTTTCACAATTTCTGGTGTCTGTGTCTTTACAAACTAACTTAAACATTTCAGAGAGTTTACACGTACCACACTTTTCACGTTTATGATAGTCTGTCATGCCTACCATTTCTTTTAGAGTTAAACACTTCCTTGGAGCCATGTTAGAAACAGATTTACTAATGTAAAACCGAACCCATCAAAAGCCTGCGAGTCAGTTTAAAAGTAACCTGACAGTGAAAATATGAATTCCAGCATGGTCGAACATTTCAGATAATGGAACTGCCAGAGGTGAGGGCATAGTTTAGTGTTGCCTTCCAAGAATGTGTACAGTGTGTGTTGCAAGTATGGTAACTGCAATTCTTGGAAGTATTGTCTGTGTAAAAAGTAAATGAATACTTACTAGTACAGTATTTTCATACAAAATCAGTGCATACACAAATTTACTTTGAAAACAACTGTTTCTTAGGAGAGGTTTCATTTGAGTTCCCAGTGTCTGTGGTGTGCCCATGTCCGTAATGTAGGGTGTCCACATGTATGTTCAGTCCGTCAGCGATTCCGCTGGTGGGATCCTCAACAGTTCTGCCATCAGCTGTCATAGATGGCCTAGGCATCACTGAAGAGGTGTACTAGGGAAATGAGGAGTGAGGTAGTTTCCCGTTGCTTTCCTCACCGAGCCATAGTTGCTATTACATATCAGTCTGCCAAGCCCACTGAAATGCATACACCAACTGACCCTATGAGCAACATTTTCACACCATTCATAGCAGGGACTGGCTGCATAAGGATTGGCATTACTAGCATCGCTCATACCTCAGTCACTTTCATATTGTCAAAGCCAAGGATAAGACAGAGACAGATCTATGAAAGCAACAGAATTGCTCTAGCCTATACCAGAAGACATAGTGCACTGTAAACACTAGGTCCTGCCAGCGAAGGCATAGTGTCCATATAAGAGGGGTAAATTACTCATACACAACATGAGATTTTATCATGGACCTAGAAAATCATCTCCACCAGTGAGAGGTGTCCATTGAGACAGGTTTTACTGTATTCCAATATAAATCTTGCTGAGTGTGTAATGCCTCTAATTATTTGTATTAGACCTCTCTCTTTCCCCCTTCTTTTTGTATATCGGACATATTACTCCTTGCCAAAATCACAAGATATTCCTACCATCAAAAATTGTGTTAAATATTTTTTGTTAGTATTCCCAGCACATGACTGTTGTTACCTAACTCCTTCCGAAATTAATTAATAAGTGATTCCCCGTCTTTCATTGTCTCTAATACTTCATCCGTAGTTAGTGGATCATATACTACGGGAAGAGTTTTCTCCATATGTTTATGTATACCAGTCTCATTTTTCTTAGCTTTCCATTTATCACAACTCTCTAGTTATCCCTTGCAATACTTTATCCACTCATAATTGCTTATGCTTGTTTGATTATTATCTTAGCAATGAAGTAGTAGACCATATTGTTTCATAAACAACTATCTACATTTTGGAAAATTCCACTAGATATCAAGATCCTGATTACTAACCCTGTGACAACTTCAGAAATCAGAGCACTTACTGGCTTTTGTATGGCAAGGGATTCTTTCATGGTGGGAGAATGAATATTCTCTAGTTTTGGACTGCTGATGGCTTGGAATCAGATAAATTTCCAGTAACTATGGCTGTCAGACATTTCAGATTTATTGTTAAATGATTAATTTTAATGATTTGAGGATCAGACAGCAAAGATGATGACAAGATAAACAGATAATAAGAGAAATTATGGAAGATTTACAAAAAATTTCAAAAAAGAACTATTCCATTGGATGTTAGATGATATCGGATGAGATGTACCGTATTTAACTTTTCAGGGGTGATGTAGTTTTAGATTTATATCCCCTCTAAATCATGTAATGGACTAAAAGTGTTTGTTCTGGTTGATGCAAAGATGCTTTGTACCTATAATTTAGAAATTAATTCCAGTAAACAACTGAAGGAGTAGTACCAAGACATAGGCCTATATTTCAAATCAGACAATGAAGTCAAGAAAATGAGTATCGAACATAACATTACTGTAGCTGGTACAGTTTGAAAAATAAGAGAAATATACCACCCATCTTTGTTTCAATTAAAAACTGAGTACCTTACAGCAGAGTGTTTTAGCTTTCCAAGGAAATCAACAGAGGAATGGAAGAAGTCTACAATAATCACATTCTATAGTTCAACTATGGGAGATGTGGACTGAGAAGATAAGAGATCAGCATTTTACAATGTGGCCTGAACCACCGGGCGCTGAACAATGGTGATATTCTCTACATGTTGAATATTGCAATCTCAGAATGAATACTGTATTCTAATTTTCCAGACTCAAAGAATATGAGAACTTCTTGAAGATTTGCTCTAGCAGTAGACCAAATAAAAGAACTGTGTTAAGAGGTCATTTAAAAAAAGTTATTTGTGATGCTGCATAAAGAATTACTAAGACAAAAGAAATCTTAACATTCTGCAAGAGGGAGGCCAGATAGATTTTTGCTGTCAGCATAGGACATATCTGCACTTGGAACATAAATTTAATCCCAAATAAAAAACAACAACAACTATTATAATAACTGTAATAATAAAACTATGAATATAATTCCATAAGAGCTGTTTATATAAATGTAAATTATATAACAGAAAATTAAAGGAAAACTAACCAGCCCATTACAAGCTCGTAAGACAATCCCTGAACAGTTTTCAGAAACAATTCAAATAATGATAATAATATATCAATAGTAACAACAATGAAAAGGTAGCTTTATTTGAATGAACTCAAATGTCAAGTAACAAACTACACCCCACACACACACACACACACACACACACAAAAAGAAAACAAATGCAAGTATTGTTTCTAAAGAGTTAAAATAAGTGAAAATGAAATAAGGAAAATTACAGCATAATAGGCTGACCATTAGATGCTCATTATAAAAATGTATAAAAGAATTGAATGAACTCAAATGTCAAGTAACAAACTGCAACCACCCCCCTCCCCCCTCCAAAAAAAAACAAACAAAAAAACAAATGCAAGCATTGTTTCTAAAGAGTTAAAGTAAGTGAAAATGAAATAATGAAAATTACAGCATAACAGGCCGACCATTAGATGCTCATTATAAAAGTTTATAAAAGAATTGTAATATTTTTGTGATTTTATTGTGTGTGGTTCCGATCCACAGTGTTTTGTTGTGCTCATGAGGTCGCTCATGATTGAGGTGTATATATTCGTGCGTAGGATGTTAGATTAGTTAGATTAGTTTTTGTCTCCCCTTTGCGCATTAAATCACATCTTTTCTTAAGGTTAGGGATCCCCACTGCAATGTCAATTGTGCAGGAAAGGGGAACGTACCCATCTACAGTTGAAAGTGTTAACAAAAGTAAAGCCAGGTACGTGGTGCAAGCACGCTAGCCAATGTGTTAAAATTAATGAAATTCAAGAATTTTGCTTTGTACTGTTAAGTATGTGAGTCGGCATACACTTGCATATTTGTATGATATTTGATTCTCAAGATGGACTTTATTAAGCTGAGGGAATAATTCTAAGTTTGTAAATTTGATAACTTCATATATTTTGGTATTTTTCACATTTTCTTGTTTTATTTTTTAATAAACATATTTTTCCTCTAAACTGACATCATGCTTCGCCTTGCTTTATTTATAGCTTTTAGTTGACCTCACCGTGTCCATATCAGTTATATGTTCCCCATCAAAATCCAGGGTGTATTTACTTTTAGAGCATTATTTTATCATAGTTCGAACTGAGCACGCCTGGGAGCAGCTGACTAGTCTGGGGCAAATTACCTTGATGGTAGAAATGGGGACAATATCATGCCTTGCCCAACCATAACTTGCTTTAAAATGACTTTCAGGAATTTCCATTCTTTCAGCAATTCAACTGAAATAGAAAATCCATCTGCTTGTGTTTTACATATGTACTCCATAAGAGTTCTGGATAATGCACTTTTTCTTATAGAGTCTTGGTAACTTGCAGGGACTGTATACATTTACTGTACATTTCGCAATTTCAACAGGAAGCTTGGAGCCGAGGGTCTATTTGTTCGCAAGCTATATTAAGAAGGAGGGATTTTTACATGACGCACCCAACTTTCACATGCTCAGTTTAGAGAGAGGCTAGGAGATCATATGACACAAGTTTGAAGTAAGCGTCACACACTCGATGTTTTGAACCAATGGAAAGGAAGCATCATTCTGATATTGGCTATGCATTGGTTAAAGTGAGAGATGGCCCTAAACGAGTATACAACGGCGTAGCATCACACACGCGATGTTTTGAACCAATGGAAAGGAAGCATCATTCTGATATTGGCTATGCATTGGTTAAAGTGAGAGATGGCCCTAAACGAGCATACAACGGTGTCTATGAAGACGAATTAATAAAAGTGACCAGCGCGTGGGCTAGCAACAAGGCAGGAGTCTTCAAAGGTGTTATGTCATGAGAAGTACTTTGTATACTTATGCAAGTACGGAGTCAGGTTTTATGTATCTTGATCATGTGGGGACTTCTAACAGTTTAGCTTTATACGCTCAGACTGCACTTAACTACTCATGATTTAACTTTGATAAATTTGCATTTAGTAGTCTATCTTTGAATTTCAGAGAGAACAGTTTCCGATTTGAGCACTTACATGCATATTGCCTGCCTATTTAAAGTAGATTTTTCGCAGGACACAAACATTACAGTTTTTAGTCCAGCATGTGTGTACTGTTTGTAGATGTTTGAGCTGTGATATAACACAGACGAATTATGGAGCCAGTGGGGAAAATTTGACTAGTTACGGGGTTAGATAAGCATAGTTTTCCCGTGGCTGAATGGGAACTGGTTTTTCACGGTCAGTGGAAATTACCCCAGCAGTAGTAGATAGCAACTGGCAGGTTGTCTTGACACAGTTTTCAGTACCGTGAATGAATGGATGTTTTAGTAATCTTCCGAACCGGCAGAAGCAACAAGATACGAGACCACATTTCTACGCCAGGATGGAAAACCAAGGTCTGATCCAGTTCAATTTTGAAGGCATCACAGTCAATATGGCTGGCTAAAAGGAATGGGAGCCAGCTGTCCAGAGGCATGCGGCTGAATCAACAAATAGACGAGTACTAGATTTGCAATGTAATTATGTATGTGTACACGTGTTTTAATGTAGCCAAGGGGATAGGTTAGTTTTGTTATTTAATTTCAGTAGGTTTAGATGTTGTTTGGAAAGACTACATTCTATTTCAGTAAATGAAGGAAGCTTGTAAATGTAAATAACTGTAAAGTACGTGTGGACCGGTTGCATGAGGTCACAGCTTGCCTTTTATTTTTATTCAGATTTTATAGCTGAGTGGTTAACGTCATTCTTTTTACTAGTCAGTTTCTTGCTTTGCCTCGTTTATTTTTGATTTGTTTTCCTTTGATGTTTGAGACACATTGAACATCTTGGGGCTTAATTGTAAATGTAAAAAGGATTTAAATTAAAGTCAGGAATGACTAGATTAAATTGATAATAGGAGTTCAAAGTGTACGAAAACATGCCGTTAAGTTTTTCCTTATTTATTCCATGAAGTATAAATGAGAATGTGTGGGATTGTGGAGACTGGATCCACGACCTCATGATTATTTGAATGTGTGAATTAGTGATTGGCTCACGAAGTTCCTCGAGTGCAATTCCGTATTCCAAGTTCTGAATATTAGAACGTTTTCTTTAAATATTATTATTAATGCGATTTTCTCAAGTTGAAAGGATAAAATATTTCAGTAACTTTCAGATTTTCAGACATGATCTGTGTCTAAATAGTAATTTCTAAGTTTCTAATTATTGTATTATTACAGAGTTGGCCATTTATTTTTAAAGTTTAACTTTATGAGCGCGAGTGCTCTGATTAGTGACCAGCATAGTGTTGTTTTTGTTTTCTTGAGAGCGAAGTTAGACGACGTTATTTATATTTGTATTCTGTTTGGCAACTTTAGGACATGTGATACATATTTTTGTGTGATGATGAGTAAGAAGAATCGTACCTCATTTGAAAGGCCTGCATTTTCATGATTAAGTATGATTAAGTAACTTGCCTTGTGTAGATTTGTGAGCAGCATGTGTTAAGGGTTGAAACCCGGATGTTTTTGGTGTTTGCTGCATATTTTTGGGAGACTGAATCTCCGCTTTTGAGACATTCCGCCGTGTGGTAGGCGAGGATGGTGTGCGTTTCTACCGAGGAGAGTTTTATTTAGGCGGCCTATATATCTTGTTAATTCTATTTTAGTGTTTGTCCATGTCACTACGGTTGATGCTGTAGACGAGATTTTTATATAACGACATTTAGTTTTGACTTTTCTTTTATGATATGACTGTGCACAGGAATATTTGTGTCATGCAGTCTTTTTCAGAGACCAACGTTGAGTTATGTGTTGAAGGTTAAAGCCTATTCTGTTATTTTCTTGAATTTTGTGTCATGTAATTTATTTCAGGAATCCACGTTGATTTATGTGGGACATTGTAAAGTCCACCAGATGATTGGTTTTGTAATTTATTCAGGAACCTGTGTTGAATAGGAAGTGATTGCTCAAAGTGTAATATTTATTTCATTAATATTTTCCATCAAGTCTATGAGTGAGAGTTTCTTAAATGCAGTATGCTTTTTCTTAGTGAGGCCTAGAATATATTACTTTTTTCTGCGCTTTGATTTGTGTATATTCGCCATTCCTGTTCCATGGTTCCAGCGTATGGGACCCTCACCAAGATTACTTGATTCAGGAACTGGAAAAATCCAAAGAAAAGCAGCTCGATTTGTTCTGGGTGATTTCCGACAAAAGAGTAGCATTACAAAAATGTTGCAAAGTTTGGGCTGGGAAGAATTGGGAGAAAGAAGACGAGCTGCTCGACTAAGTGGCACATTCTGTCAGCGTCAGCAGAGAGATGGCGTGGAATGACATTAGTAGATTAGTAAGTTTGAGTGGCATCTTTAAAAGTAGGAAAGATCACAAGTTGGAATTCAAGAGGACAAATTGGGGCAAATATTCATTTATAGGAAGGGGAGTTAGGGATTGAAATAACTTACCAAGGGAGAGATGTTCAATAAATTTCCAATTTCTTTGAAACCATTTAAGAAAAGGCTAGGAAAACTACAGATAGAAAATCTACCACCTGGGTGACTGCCCTAAATGCAGATCAGTTTTGATTGACTGATGTGAGTTGTATTGATGTGTGGTTTCAATCCACACTGTTTGTTATGCTCATGAGGGTACTCATGATTGAGGTGTATATCGTTGCTGCCAGGACAAAACCTCCTATGTGAAATGTTTTATCTTAGAACTTTGGCCGGTGAGGTTCTGTCATCTGAGGTGCAAAATTGTGTGCATTTTGTCAAGGCATTCTCCCTCTTCATAATGTATGTGCTGCGGGTCAGTATATCTCCAAAAATATTATCACATAGGAGGTTTTGTCCTGGCAACAATGATATATTAGTAGGATGATTTACCACTCAACGCAGATTTATCGTGTAAAGTTAGATTAGTTATTTTCTCTGCAACGCATATTAAAATACATCTTTTCTTTAAGGTTAGGGACCCCAACTGCAATGTCAAGTGTGCAGGAAAGGGGAATACTCATCCTATAGTCAAAAGAATGAACCAATCTCGCCAGAAGCATGCTGCGAGCATACAAGCCAAGCTGTTAAAGTGCTAAATTCAAGAATTTTTCCTTGCAAATGTTAAGTATGTGCGTTGACATACGCTGGTTAATTTGCAATATATGTTTGATCCTCAAGATGAACTCTATAAGCTGAGAGAAAGATCTGAGTCATGTAAATTTTCTTATCACATTTGATGATTATTGCTAATTTTGTTTTGTATTTTCTTGTTTATTTTTTAATAAACATGTTTTCCTCCAACCTGACATCATGCTTTGCCTTGTATTATTTATATATTTTAGTAGACCTCACTGTGTCCATATTAGTTATGTTCCCCATCAAATCCAGGGTGTAAATATTTTTAAGTTATTATTTTTCATAGTTCAAACTGAGCATACCTGAGAGGTGCTGACTAGTCTGGGGCATATTACCTTGATAGTAGAAACGGGGACATATAAGTGGCGCCCAACATGGGGCTTTGTTTGATGCCTTTCACACCCTGTTTGTATTTTAGACACAGTGGTTATATAATTGCTTGCCCAATGTGTGATGTTGTTGTTGCTTTTCTGCATTTTGGTGAAGTCGAAGTATCCATTTTTTATCGCATGCGAACAACATGAGGAACGTGGAAATTAATTAAAGTTAGGTTATTATTATTATTATTCATAGTTCGAACTGAGCACACCTGGGAACAGCTGACTACTCTTGGGTGAATTACCTTGATAGTAGAAACGGGGACAACCATAACTTGTTTTAAAATGACTTTCAGGAATTTACATTTTTTCAGCAATTTTTCGTCCTTCAAACTTTAGCATTTCAACTGAAATAGAAAATCTGTCTGCTTGTGTTTTACATACATACTCCATAAGAGTTCTGGATAATGTGCTTTTTCTCCTGCGAAATGCTTGCCGATTGTGAATTTTTAAATGCATTTTTAATTAAAATCCAACTCGGCACATTCTTTACATCAACATCAAACTTCTTTCCCGCTTCTCTGTTACCAGTTTCTTCAGTGTAACACACCATTTGTAATTAAAATTTTGAAGTGCAACTTGCTCTGACATGACCCATGTTCCTCAATTTATAGCGGTCAACTGCCGTGCAAACAATGAATGCTACTAGGTACCATACTTTTACCACCCTCAGCCCCTCAGCTAAGGCTGTACCTGATACCGTTAGGTAAGCAGTGAACTCTAAGGAATGTACTACATTACCATATTTTTCAGAGCAAAGCTATTTGCAGTTTTTTTACATTAAAAGGTGGACATCTTTTTTGGCAATATTGTCAGTGTTATTTTGTAAGTTTAGGATTTCAAAGGCACATGAAAATTAGCATGGTTATATAACATTATTACTTTAATTAAGCACAAATTATGGTACAAACACTTTTAAACTTTGTGTACAAATGTAATGACTTGAAACAGATTAATCTTTTCCATACGAACAATGTGAAATGTTATAACGTAAGGATTTCTTTACCTTCCCAACTTGACAATTTGCTGCTATTGAGATGTTCCCTGAAGTTCACTTAAGTTCATCTGTAATTTTTATGTATTTTACCATATGAATAATTACAAGACTTTAATCTCATTTTAAAACTTACTATGAAACACTTCACCACATTTAGTAGGGTTTTGTAATAATGAAAACTAACATCTCATGAACGGCTCAATTCCAAAATTACACCACACCCTCTTCTGTCACCCTGCATGATCTTCAGCATATGCTCATTACAAAGAAAAAATATGATGTATAATAGAGGTCATCATTAAAATATAAAACAGAATATACTGCATGTTAAATGTAGTGAAGACTAGTCAACAGAATGAACATCACATTTCTGAAGCACCTGTCCACAATGACCCAGCTCAGTAGATAAAGTATTCAGATATTTAATAATTGGAAAGTAATAAAACCTACTAGATATAAACAAACTTTCCAGTAGAAATTCATTAATGATATAACCAAATAATAATGTATCACAAAGTTGACTAATTTTAATAATGAATTGATGAATGAATGTTGTCCATCACTACTGAGTCATCAGATTCCTGTTTGCACTTTTGCATGAGGCATATTAATCAAGTAGTAAAAATATTTTTTACTGGAAGAATTCTTTTATTTTTCTTAATCTTGGCCTGATTACATCTAAAATATGCCATTGAAGGAAATGAAAGGATTGTGTGAAGATAAACATATTCTTGACAATTAGTCAAATTCTGTAAAGAATTATAAGGTTATTGTTATGTATTGTTAAATGAATAGAGAATTACAGAATGTATGTAACCGACATAAGACTGGTAATGTAATGTACAACAAAGTAAAAGATTTCAACATATCGCTCACTCGCCATCAAGAGGAGAGAAACAGATATATTACATATCAGATTAAAGTAAATTTGTTTTTAAAGATGATGCAGTTAACAAGTTCTTCAGAAAGGGAGGTAAACAAAGTACAAAAAATATTAAATCTGTTTATGGAGAATACTTTTTAATGCAATCTAGCACCACAATGATAGTTTAATAGCAGTAAAAATACAGTGACAATACAGAAGTAATACAATGCAAGGAAAATAATTTACAGGTAAAAACTAATACATTTTAAGTATGTGCCACAAAATATACACAATAATTCTCAATTGGAGATCATCACAAATATTCTAAGATATAATACAAAGCTACTTACAACACAAATTTAACACCAAGTCAAAATATGTGACAAGTTTTAGATAGTACATTTGATGACTTCATACAACCAAAAGTTATATGAGGCATGTTACAATTACCAAGAACATAACATACAGATATGATTTTAGGAATTTTGCAAAATGAAGTCCAAAAGGAAGCACAAGTGGGAGCTGATTATTTGTAACATTTTCCTTTCTATTCTGCTTAAACAAGCAGACAGTTTTACTAGTAGCAGAAGCCAACTTTCAGCAATAACATGGAACCACCTCTGACTTTAATAAGACCATCAGGCTCTTTAACTAGATCCCCTATTCAGAAGATGAACTTGCACACGAATGGTAACCTGAAGTGGAATTAATTAACTGTTGAAACTTACGATTTTTTTAAAAGTTTCATACTGAATAGAAAGAAAGGGAAACAAGTAAATAGTAATAGTAAATCACCTTTTATATGGTATATGCAAAGAAAATTAAAGTATTCCTTGTCAGGGATAGCTATACAACAGGAGAACTTGAAAATTAGATTTTAAAATATATATGCTCATTTTAACCTAAGATAAATAGTGTTAATATTGGAATGGCATTAAGTACATTACTATCACAGTACCCCTTGTTCTAGGGCAACTATCCCTTGTGGATGTTCTCCCCCCTCCTCTTTAACATGACTGTCAATGTACTGATGCACACCATTAACTCTTAAGCTTCCTTAAATTAGGGTTGCTAGATTCTAAATGGCAAATAAGGAGCACTGTGACTTATTTACCTTAAAACACAGAAATGAAGGAATGAAAGAAGAAATGGAAGTTATATTAACTAATAAATAATAATATATCAGTGTAAAATATTTATTTCAAACTAATAACGAAAATAGCCATGCTTAACCTATTCTTGTTCAATAAAACTTTCTTCAGATATTCTTTACAATTCATTACAATTAGACTGATTACCATTGACTGAAACTGATAGTCAGAACCAAAGAGTAAATAATATTTTGTTCTCTTCAATCAAAACCGCACACATTTTAACAATGCTGCAATGGTCTAAAGAGTGAAATTTTAAAGTGAATTTGTTTTCTGAAAAATGAACATTAACATATGGTTTAAAGAGTGCACTTGTGAGGAAAAAATTAGATATAATAAATCTGTTCCAGGCAAAACTGTACATTTGATAACCCTACCTTAATATCAATATTTGATACTAAAAACTTGGTTGCCTTATCTGTTGCAATATACTATCTGAGGAAAGTACAGTACAGTACAACAAGACCACGAGCTCGATAGCTGGAGTCGCTTAAGTGCGGCCAGTATCCAGTATTCGGGAGATAGTGGGTTCGAACCCCACTGTCGGCAGCCCTGAAGATGGTTTTTTGTGGTTTCCCATTAAAAACAATTTTTTTTTTTTTTTTCTTGCTATTTGCTTTACGTCGCACTGACACAGACAGGTCTTGCGGCGACGATGGGGTAGGAAAGGCCTAGGAAGTGGAAGGAAGCGGCCGTGGCCTTAATTAAGGTACAGTCCCGGCATTTGCCTGGTGTGAAAATGGGAAACCACGGAAAGCCATCTTCAGGGCTGCCGACAGTGGGGCTTGAACCCACTATCTCCCGATTACTGGATACGGGCCGCACTTAAGCGACTGCAGCTATCGAGCTCGGTGGTTTCCCATTTTTATACCAAGTAAATGCTGAGGTTGTACCTTAATTAAGGCCATGGCTGCTTCCTTCCCACTCCTAACCCTTTCCTGTCCCATCATCGCCATAAGACCTATCGGTGTCGGCGCAACGTAAAGCAACTTGTAAAAAAAAAAAAAAAAAAAGAGTACAGCAAGACCAGTCTTCTGAATGTTTAATTTTTCCAAATTCTCTATATCGTTATTTTTGTACTCCTAATCAATCATTTGTTTCCAGTTGAATGCTTGCATGTATATTGGCACACGCATCTTTATCACAGCCAATACCCCAATATCCATATTGTGATTGCTGTGATGCCATACCACAATGTTAATGAAATGAAAAACCTGGGAAATGAAAATTGTTCCACCTTCCTTTGCCAAGCACACATTTTCACACAATCCATGTGATGATGGTGATGATGATGATGATGATGATAATAATCATATTTATGGCTGTTTCAATTAATTTTATCAGGCAAACACCACATGTGTCACCAGAGAACTTTTACACGTCAATATCGTATAACGTGGAGTGTCAAATGGACTTTTTTCTGACCTTAAAAAATCTGACTACCTCTGCTGGGTTTGAACTTACTATATTGGGATCTGGAGGCTAACACACTACCACTGATCCACAGGGGGAGCTAACAATGCAAAGAATAACTGACATCTAATCATCTGAGCCACAAACATGTGTTTCTGTCATACTCAAATTTTTTTTTGAGGACGGAAAAGGGACGTGGTCAAAATGTGACAAGTCATTTTCCAAGATTATATTTAATTATTCTTCCGCACATCTTGTACCATTCTGTAAAATTCACATATTTCATTCCCATTTTTTACCTAGTTATTTATAGTTCTGGGATAAATAGTTCTTGAATTATTTATTTATTTTTACAACTTTTTCTTTACATTGCACCAACACAGATAAGGTCTTATGGCGACAATGGGATAGGAAAGGGCTAGGAGTGGGAAGGAAACGGCCGTGGCCTTAATTTTGTTTTTACAATTTGTATTTCGTCACTCCAACAGGGATAGGTCTCACGGCGACTATGGGACGGGAAAGGCCTAGGAGTGGGAAGGAAGTGGCCGTGGCCTTAATTAAGGTACAGACCCAGCATTTGCCTGGTGTGAAAATGGGAAACCACAGAAAACCATCTGCAGGGCTGCTGACAGTGGGGTTCATACCCACTATCTCCTGGATGCAAGCTCACAGCTGCACCGCCCTAACCACATGGCCAACTCGAGTGGCCTTAGTTAAGGTTCAGTACAGCTCCAGCGTTCTTGAATTTTGTATACCCAAAGACCAAATACACAATGCAATGCTGGTTTCCTTTCCTTCTTCATCCTAAGGTTATATCCACAAGTCAGGGATGGTTCAGGCTGTCTGAAAAGAAAGTACACAAACCCAAACTGGATGCTGAATATCAGTATCAAAATACTTGATAAGTGAAAGCATATTTTACTATTTCTTGAAGGACACACTTCTTTTTAAACATATTAGTTTATGAGCTTCGACAAGGAGTGTAGAAAGAAAAAACTACAGTATACCAGGTATTCAACAAACACTCCATGTGTCACTTTCAGATTATTATATGCTCTCAAAACTTTCACAATAACCTATGCATTTAAAGGATCTCCAGGTAAGCCAATTGTTTACAATAGCATATTATCATATACAAAAGTAAGATTATGCTACATTTCAAAACTCAGATTCATTATTTTCATGGAAGTTCAAATGTACCATCTTCAGATGACAAAATGCTACCTGAAATAATCACTGAAATTACAGACTTGCACCTTCATCAGTAAGAATCACTAATACCACTAAGATATTTATGATATAATCTACTATTTGATCAGTATCTTTGTTAAGTTCAGTCTATTTTTCTTTTTATTTAATTATTCTTTATTCTTTATTTGTACAAAATATAACAAAATTCTTTATTTGTAATTTGCTTCATGACAGGTACATCACATAACTGTTTGTATGAACAACATTTTAAAGCCAATAATTTTACTATCACATCACACAGTTATGCAAGCCTGAATATCAAAGCATCATATACTTTAGACGGGCAATACCAAGAAGCCCAATTTGTTCAGTAAAAAAGGGGATACTATTCCATCAGATTCCATGTGTTGAAGGTCCAAATCAAAGTTCTTTGTGATCTCTTGTACAAGCAGAGCCTGAAGTGGGGCAGGATACAGTGGGATGGCATTCCACTACTTGTCAATTTATTTTTAAAAGCAAAAATATGAATGTTGGGGCAAATACAGATTCCAGCTGACTCATATTACAAAAGGTTATAGCAAAATGCTCCTCAATTATCCACTCCAAACTGGTGCAGCCCATGGAGAAAATGGAACATGCAGAGATTCCTTCCTACTTAGGAAGGGGATAATGTGTAGGAGTTCATACTGAGAAGGTTGCTATGTACAGTGGCAATTCTCCAACATATAGCACCACAGTAAAATGGCACAGACACTTCCAAGGTGAGGAAACAAACTTGGAAGATGCAGAATGAAAACAGTCAACCCTCTCTCAGAGAGGAACCAGCAGTCACAATGCAAATAGAGACCAGATTGTCACAGACTAGCACATCACTGCAGAGATGACAGTGCAAGTCGTCTACATCAGTTGTGCATCCTTAAACAACATTGTTCATAATGTCTTCCACTTGAAGATTGTTATGTACATGGTTCAACAATTGCTCACACCTGATCAAATAGTAAAGGAAGCACTTGCAAAAATGTACCAGCTGTGTGAGACCAACCTTGATAACTTCTTTGATTGCCTGGTTACCATAGATGAGTTTGTTGATCCACTGCAATCCTGGGATGTGGAGCCAAGCCAACAGTAAAAGCATACAGATCAGTCTAATATATATTTTAGTTTTTGAAGATGAATATGAGTTCATCATTAGGAAAGGCAATGCTGATCTTTGTTTTTTTTTTTTGGGGGGGGGGACTTTTACAATATGCTCCAGACAGGTTATGTCCATAAGTGGCAATTACACGACGCTCCTCATAGTTTAGCATCCTGAGGAGCAGACAAAGGAAGTGTGTTTGCTCTACAACAATGCACCAGCTCATTCACTGCAGAAGACAGAAGACACATGCAGCTGCTTTGGTTCATCAAATCTGCCAAATATGCATGACCTGATCCTAACGTGACTTCTTCCTCTTTCCTGGAATAAAGAAGCTACTGCATGGAAATTATAATTGAATAATTTGTTGAAATGAAGCAAATCCTAAATATACAGTACAATAGGAATTCTACAACAGTGGTTACCACCAGCTCATCCATCTGTAACATAGAACATGGCTTTCGATGGTGAATCGTAGGTTATGATCTTCATTTCCGTGTTGACGTTTAACTAATAAGATAGAGTTTGAGGGATGTTCCATCATTCAACACATTGTAAAATATATTAAATTATAAGAAGACTGGTTTTGACTCCCTTGGAGTCATCATCAGTTCTTGTTAAAAATCAAATCAAGGGGAATTTGATAACAATCATCATAATAAAAAACTGTGAACCTATAGGCGATTGCATGGAAACACATCAATGGGTTGCAAGACAGTACCTTGAAATGTAATGTACACATGGCAAGCAGCACTTAAAACTTAAAAAGTTCTTAGTTCTGGCTTAAACTGTCTTGTGTTCATGGAATATGGAACACTGGAAACACATATGCTGCTTGAAAATATATACAAACACGACACGGACACTTATAATGATATAAAACTTGGCTCTCTAAGAGCGTTCTTGGACTTGATAGTCCTGTTTCTATCTGAAAAAACCGAATGAAATACACACACACTGAAACAAAAAAACAAACATTCTTTATGAGGCCATTCATCCCCTCATCATCAAGACATATCTAGACAGAACGGCTCGACAACAAAGTACTTCCCTTCTCTCACACACCCCCTCCACACCTCAACCAACCCAAAGTAAGCCACACCCCTTCCTCCCTCCTCTCCCCGCCCCCTCTCCTAGCCAACAATAGCACCACACGCACACACACAAGCACAGTTGAAGAGATAGCAACCCACTCTTCTAATGGCTGGTCAGAGCGAGTAAGTAATACAAACACCATTTCAATTCAACTCAAACACACACACACACACACACACACACAACAGTTTCTTATTCTTTCTTTTTCCTCACACACCTTCAATGCACGTTTCCATAAGCTAAGGCCATACCATCATCATCTACATCAACAATAGTCGACGACAGTTACAACTGCATTAGCAAGTGTTCCGTAATGAAGGATGTTCCCCCAGCTCTTCAACCAACTTAAATCCACTAATAAGTTTATTCCATCTATACTAAAACACTGCCAGATTATGTAAACTAAAACCAGCAAGTTCTAAATGTTTTCATTGTCAAACATACTGTACTTTCATTTCAACTATGTCATATATCAAGTTGTTTAAATCAGGGCTGACAATCAAGTTCCGTGTTCCACAAACACATGGTAATAATTCTAAATTAGACCCAAGATCTTTCTTTAATACTAAGCATCTCAAGCCAATGTATAACTTCAGCTGATTACCAAACGTTTCATGTGATTGTGTGGTTATAATAATCAACAAGTTTTGATTTTTTTTTTTTAAAGGTTCACATATTCTAGTTGATTGTGGCAAGACCGTTTGACAAGTCTATGCTGAGTTGTACAAACATACGACAACATATTTACTCATATCTAAGAACATTAAAGTGCCATGTGTTTCATATCAGTGTACAAACTTTCAATCAATATGTATATTCTCAACTACGATAGTGCATTTGCTTCCAGTAGATTGAAACAAGACCAACAGTTCTATTCTGTGTTCCACGAACACATGACGATTTTTGAAACCAAAACCAAGAACTTTTAAATGCCAAGTTGTACATTCAATGTATATATGTTTCATCTAGTTTAGTCAGATGGATGCAGGACTGTCAAGCCCAGGAACATTTTTGTAACGCCAATTGTTTCATATCGTTGTAAGTGTTTCATATCGTATGTGTGCGTTTTCAACAAGTGTATGTGTTTCCAGTGTTCCATATCCATGAACGCGCGACAGTTTAGGCCAGAACTATGTCTTTGTACATTTTGTTTCAATGTGTGCGTATTTCATCCAGTTTTTTCAGATAGAAACAGAACTGTCAAGTCCAAGAACACTCTTAGAGAGCCAAGTTTTCATATCATTATAAGTGTCCATGTCGTGTTTGTATATACAGTGAAACCTTGGAATGCGAGTAACTTGGTCTACAAGTGTTTTGCAAGACGAGCAAACATTTTAAATAAACTGTAACTTGATAAGCAAGTGAGGTTCTGCAATACGAGCGTCACGTGTGCCTACGTTTTCCCCTCCCCTGTTCGTTTGTTGAATGGATGAACAAGGTCTTTGGTCCTGTAGTGAAGAAATACCCTTCAGAAAATAATCTGCCGCTGGTTATGGACAATGCTCCTGTTCATCCTCCAGGCCTTGAGGCCTTGAGAACGACTTACTGGAGGAATTCAAGTTCGTTAAGGTTAAGTTTCTTCCTCCTAACACTACTCCAGCCTATGGATCAGCAAGCCATTTCAAACTTCAAGAAGCTATACACCAAAGCACTATTTCAGCGATGCTTCGAAGTGACCGAAGAAACAAACCTTACCCTCCAAGAGTTTGGGAGAAATCATTTCCCCATTGTGAACTGGCTGAAGATCATCGATAAAGCCTGGGATGGGGTCACCAAGAGAACTCTCACCTCCGTTTGGGGAAAGCTGTGGCCTGACTGTGTTCTTGGACGTGACTTTAAGGGGATTGTTGGTGACAATGAGCCGCCGATTGTCAATGAAATTGTGTCCTTAGGGAAGACTATGGGGCTGGAGGTGAATGACGTGGACATTCAAGAGCTGGTGGAAGAACATTGCCAGGAACTATCTACCAACGAACTGATGGACCTGCATCGCGAACAACAGGAGGAGGTTATGGAGATCTCGTCCAGAGAAGAGGAGGAGGAAAAGTCAATGGAACCTCTCACTTCAACTGAGATTCGTGAGAAGTGAAAAATGTGGGAAATGGTGCAATATTTTGTAGAAAATCACCACGCAAATAAGGCTGTAGCAGTGCGAGCGATGAATCAGTTCAATGACAATGTAATATCACATTTTCGTGAAATCCTAAAAGAGAGGCAAAAGCAACAGTCATTGGACAGGTTCCTCATTAAAGTTGCACGAAAAGAAAACAATTCCAGTGAGCCAACAGATAGCAGTGATTCCATTAGTGAAATTCGTGCTACACGTCATCTCTCATCTCCCTCACACCAACAATGATTATATCGTAAGGAAAAGTTTCTTTTACGTTATATTTTGTTTTAGAAATGGTATGCAAATACATATTTTTGTGTTGTGGACGAATCATCCGCGTTTCAATTGTTTCTTATGGGAAAACTTGCTTCGATATACGAGCGCTTTGAATTACAAGCATGTTGCCGGAACGAATTATGCTCACAATCCAAGGTTCCACTGTATTTTCAACCAGCGTATGTGTTTCCAGTGTTCCGTGTTCCATGAATACAAGACAGTTTAAGCCAGAACTAAGAACTTTTTAAGTTCCAAGTGCTGGTTGCCATGTGTACGTTACATTTCAAGGTAATGTTTTGCAACCCACTGATGTGTTTCCATGCAACTGCCTACAGGTACACAATTTTTTATTATGATTGCTATCAGATTCCCCTTGATTTGATTTTTAACAAGAACTGATGATGACTCAAAGGGAGTCGAAACCGGTCTTCTTATAATTTAATATATTTTACAATGTGTTGAATGGTGGAACATCCCTCAAACTCTATCTTATTGGATGGTGAATACGCAAAGATGGAGTAACCTCTCCACTGACACTTGTGACAAACTGTATTCCTTCGTGGAAATAACATGAACTTTGTACCACACTTTGCACTTTTCCAATATACAAGTGCAAAACTACCATTTTGTTTACTTTTAACATAAACAGTAATTTAATAGCCACAATACACAGTACAATGTCACCTGCAGTTAGGTGCAGTGTAGTCATTGTGATAACATTACCATCTATTCCTCACCCTCAATTTTTTCTTCCTTCACCTCAGTCTTATTTCTGACTGGAGAAAATGGTTGCAATATTAGAGAGTTATGTACAAAAAATTATTATGAGAAAAGTTAAGTAAAAGGAGCAATCAAAAATGGGTAACAACTAGTCCTTTAATCAAGTTTGTAATGAAACATAGGAGGATGGATATATTTGCCAGATTATCAAGTGAAAAATTAGTAAGAAGTTTTTCATCTTATCAGACTACATCTCTGACAATTTTTTATTATAAAATAAATTTTACAGAGTGTTGGTTTCATTTTCAGGCAAGGTACAAGCCAAACAAACGGGACAATAAAATACTTAGAAGAAGTAAAACACGTAAAGGATTGAGAAAATTAGTTTGGGGAAATAACAATGAGAAATGATCTAGAAGGTTAATTATGGTAAAAAGGAAAATGATTTTAGGAAAATTAACATAAAAAGTAATTGAAATACATAGTGCCAATGCCAGGATATCACTTTTTTTTCCCCTATACCACCTCGAGCACTGCATGCAATTCAATAAAAAGAGAAGAAGAAAAAGACAATATGTTGTCCCTAATCAATTGGTCCTCATTTTCTCATATACAATATTCTCATGCATTCCTACAATCTCTCCAACTCTTTCTCTCTTATATAAATGCATGTATATGTAACAGTACTCTTAAAGTAGAAAACATAGCACATTATACAAAGGTGAATTTCAATATTGTAAGAACCTTCATATTCATAATCAAAACATAGTCCATCCACAAAAAGTATTTTTTTTCTTAAGTTATTTGTCATTAATCACATCTAGAGACTTTTTTAATAGTTTAATGGATGATTTATCTTGGAATATTCTACTCCATGTAAAACGGGCAGTACTTTTTTTTTTTTCTTTCTTTATAGATTTGAAAGGCACAGAAGTATATATTTTAAGACCACTATATGTTGAAAATATATGTGATAATTTTGAATTGCTACAAATAAATATATTATTTAACAGTTTGTATAAGTTAACTTTTGCTTACATAAAATATAAGAGATGATTAAGATCAGGAACCTAAAAATATATGAGCCTTTATCATATATCTCAAACATAAAAGAAGGTAAAATAGGCTCTAAGAGTGTTAGTAAATTCAAGCAAAGGAATTTGATAGAACCTAATCAAAGGATGAAGAAATTAATTCTCTTTAAAAAGAAATATTATTTAAAAGATCACACAGTTACAAATGGTGTTGAGGGGTGTGCAATCATCTCTTTGCCATAGTCCTATTTTATTTATATACCAGTGTGTGTGTGTATATATACATATATGTATAATATTTGCTTTACATCACACCCACACAGGTAGGTCTTTTATGGTACTGATGGGATAAAAATGGCAAGGAGTGGGAAGGAAGCATTTGCCTGGTGGGAAAATGGGAAACCATAGAAAATCATCTTCAGGGCTAGCGACAGTGGGGTTCAAACCCACGATCTCCCAAATGCAAGCTCACAGCTGCATGACCCTAACTACACGGCCAACTCTCTCGGTCAGACCCATTTTACTTTTACACATTAAAGAGGATAAAAACAATAATTTTTCCCTCTTGTCCTCTCAGTCAATGAATTATAATATTGAGCAGTTGTGGGACAATCATCTTGCTTAACTCCAAGTACATGAAAAGATTGCGAGAAGATATACTTAATTTCACTCTACAAACAGGTGGCAGCAGAGGCAATTGTTGTATTAATGGGAAGTACAGTGAGAATTATCCCAATCAGACAAGAGAGAAAAACAAGTCTGACCATTCAAAGAATGCAGGTATCAGAAAAAGAAAGAGGAGGGCATGAGAATGAAAGATTCCTTGGCGCTTGCATATCAAATACCATTGGGTTTAGAAGAGAACAATAGTTGATTAAGGGAGGACAGAAAGGAAACTTGAAAGTTTGCAGATTGGCACAAGTAAACTAAAGTAATTGCAGGCTCAGCTAGGGGCCCAGATATCATCACACAACACCCTGAATTAAGAGTATTTCTTAAAACAAATTTCTGATACAAATGTGTACACATAAGGAAACAAGAAGCTTCTCATTCACAAATGAGGTGGTACATAGTGCCTTATTTAAAATTTCTCTTTGACTGTATGTATGTTGAGTCCTCAGCCCGAAGGCTGGTTGGATCTTCAACAGCTCCGCCATCAGCTGTCATAGATGGCCTGGGCATCACTGAAGAGGCGTACTAGGGAAATGAGGAGTGAGGTAGTTTCCCGTTGCTTTCCTCACCGAGCCAGAAGTTGCTATTACATATCAGTCTGCCAAGCCCACTGAAATGCATGCACCAACCGACCCTATGAGCAATATTTTCACACCATTCAAAGCAGGGACTGGCTGCAGAAGGAATGGCATTACTAGCATCACTCATACCTCAGTCACTTTCATTTTGTCAAAGCCAAGGATAAAGCTGAGACAGATCAATGAAAGTAACAAAATTGCTCTAGCCTATACCAGAAGACATAGTGCACTGTAAACACTACATCTTGCCAGCAAAGGCACTCTCTTTGACTATGTCATAAATAATAGTGCAACACCAAAGGAATGGAAGGAACCCATAATAATACCAATTTTTAAAGATACAGGTGATAAAAGGAAACCTGAGATCTACAGACCAGTCAGCCTGACCAGTGTAGTTTGTAAAATACTGGAGAGTTTAATAGCTAAGTACATCAGAGGGGTATGTGAAGATAAAAAATTGGTTCGTGAGGAGCCAGTATGAATTTAAAAAGAAATTTTCTTGTGAGGCACAACTGGTGGGATTTCAGCAGGACTTATCAGATCAGTTGGATTCAGGAGGCCAGTTGGATTGCATAGCCATAGACCTTTCCAAAGCATTTGGCAGAGTGGAACATGGAATGTTGTTAAAGGAACTAGAGGATATAGGATTGGATATAAGGGTTATATGTTGGATAAGAACATTTCTAAATTCAAGAGTTCAGAAGGAAATCATGTATCACAGGAAGATAAAGTTTGGAAGGGAATTGCACAGGGTAGTATAATCGGTCCATTACTTCTCTTAATATATGCAAACGATTTAGGGAACAATATAACATCAAAAATAAGATTGTATTGTGCCCATGTGGGATGGGTCATATCATCATGATTTGATATAGTGAAGTCAATTGATGGATATTGAAATAATGAAATACACATTGGAAGCCACTAGGGATGATGAAAGATTTTGACTTCTGCAAGTCTACTCGCTACAACCTGGTGCCATCAAGATTGTGTAGGAACAATGGCAGGGTAATTTCCTTTTCGCAAGACCTGGCAGGTTAAGAGGCTTACTCGGACGACAGGCATATGAGATGGCTGCTCCATTAGTTACGAAAATGGAAAGGTGAAGGAGGATTCATCACAAAGAAGCAAATTGCTACCAGGAAGTGGAGACTGTATATTTTGAACGAGGCAGCTCTCAATACGACACAATTTCTAGGAAGTGTTGAAACAAAATTCCCAGAGCCTACAGGCATATTTGTTGTCAAGTTGGTGAGAAGAACATTTAAAAAACCCGCTTCAGTTTTGGGCAATGACAAAATTCTAGAACAGTCGCAGGTGCACCAGCATGACCCAGTAAAACTTGAAATCCGGCTATCTTCTAAATTAATAATAATTAAAATATTCAAACCACCGAATTTCAAATGTATCCCCATGTTAATTGATTTGTTGAATTAAGGTATCAATTTCTAGGAATTGACCCCAGCTGGATTGTTATTAGTCAGAACGATCCCGCGCTAACAGGGACGCCAATCAGCACGCGAAAAGTGGAGAAAAGACATTCATTAAAATCATCTTAATCTATGATTGAATTTGGATGATATTACGACATGTGAGTGTTTATTATCAGATCGTTCTGTGGTATAATTTAGAATATCCCAGTCGGCTTCCAAGTACCGATTTACGGACCCCCGCCCCTCTCAGGATTGACCTCTGATGAACTGAATGGAAGGGCCCAGCATCTATAAATAAGACTGACATGAATGAACACACAACTACTATCAGACAATCAGACGGTCAGAGAACGTAGACAGAGTCGCCTGTCGTTCCACATTGCATTTAAGCCGGTTATTGTGAACGCAAAGATGATCAATTATATTCATGATAATAAGCGTTAATACCATTTATTTTTACGATGAATCTTATATCATTAGAAGTGTTAGTGAATTAATATTAATTATTGGCAAGTGCCGGTAGGATTTTTAGAAGACATTACAATTATAAAGTTTAATGTGAGACTGTAGGATTTGTCATGTGCAGAACAGAGAGTGAGCACTGCGAACACTAGATGGCCTAGATAACATTTAGGTAGTGTCGTATTTGACAATCGCGGATCGCATGAGTATCAAGGTTCCATGGTTCGGTCAGGGATGAAGAAATAATAGTGAAAGTTTTAACAGGTCTTAAGCACCTTGTATCAAAATGATGTGTAATTTCTTGTAAATATTAATTAAGATGTGTGTTCTGGGTAAGTGCCCAGGTGTAATTGAAATCCATTTCTTGACGACGAGCAGGATGACTGCCTAAGAAGGATGTGGGCCAGGCGGCCTCTCATTCGTTGAACACAGGAATTCTACCGAGTGATGAGTACCAAAACTTGATTTATTTTGTGGGAATGTTATCGCGATAAGATGGGGAAATAAGTAAATTAATCATGGTTACTTAACGTAAAGCAACGACCGCTTCATGGATCCATGAATTATTTAAGAAAAGACGGACGGACAAAATTGTAGATTAACGAAAATATGGGTTAGATTAATTAATTATTACTTATTTGTTGTACATGACATAAATATGGGTTATATCATTTAATTAATGATTACTTGTTGTACATAAATTGATTTGAGATCATTTAAGTTGTTCAGTGTTTGTTTTGATGCTAACCCAGTTTATTTTGCACGAATTTCTCAATCACCATGGTAATTGGTGTACTTTAATATTAGGAACTAGGCATGTTATTGCGAGAAACCCAGACACATGAAGGTGCCAGTGAATTTAAATATGTGTTTTACATAAGGAAGGTCGTGTGAAATAATAATAATTCCTAAATTGCTGAGATTTTGCCGGCTGTGTTATTTATGGATTAAATTATCGGGATTAAAATATGATATTAAAGTGTAAACGGTGTTAAAATTTGAACCTTAAAAGAATAAATTAATAAGATGATTATGTGTCACAAATGAAGTGCTAGAGTTTTCATAGGGTCCCAAATAATTTGAAATTTGAATTAAAAATGACTGCTAAATAATGGTCTAAACTTATTGTAAACACCGCAGTGCTAATAAATGCTAAATATGGTTTAAATTATATGATGGTCGATAGTGGTTTGGGACCACATAAATATTACAAGTCCGGGATTGTTAAAATTTAAGGGAATATAAATAAACACCCTGACGTTAATTCGTGGAGGATGACCTCTAACAAACAGTCAAGGGTAAATGGGGAAATGAGAAATAACAGGCAGTTAAAGATGAGGTCTGAGGACAGAGAGATGTTCATGTCAGGGGTACCTAGTAACGAGGGAGCTACGATGAAATATTAAAATGAGTCTATGATGAAATATTATAATGAATCTACAATGAGACAATAAGATGAATCTACGAGATACACAGAGAGTTATTTAGAGTCTGGGTACTGAAAACTGATATTATCAGCCCATGGGACAAAGGCACAGTAAGACTGAGTTGCGGAGAGTCTGGGATCACACCCCATTGAAATACGTACGATAAAGATAAAACTGCATGTTAAATTGTTGAAGCATTACGACCCCATAGATCATAAAGGTTGGTGTCCACACGAATGTACATATGGAGGAATGATAAATCATGACAGATGAAACAAATGTAAATGGAAGCCATAATAATAAAAATATTGTAGACCCATCATATTGACCGTATTAATGAAGTTAGATGATTAAAACATGTTTAAGATAAACATAACAAAATTGATCACACCGGTAATAATAATCGTCATGTTATTGTTTGATAATAATAATAATAATAATAATCATAATAATAATAACCTATGAATAGTGATTACCAGTAAACAAGACCATTATACTGAAACGCCGAAGATCGTACACAAATCATGACCTGAATGACAAATGATAATAATAATAATAATAATAATAATAATAATAATAATAATAATAATAATAATAATAACAACAACAACAACAGCAACAGATGTAGTCGCCGTGAGTCGGGCTGTTTCTGACCCACATCTTAGGTTTCCTTTGGAGACTTACAAGACCATGGACGATAAATGTCAGAATCATATGAGATTGGAAGATAAACTTTCCAATACTTTTATTGTTGCCTTGACAGTTGTAGATATTAATTTAAGCTTTAATTTGACAAGTTGTTCCTGGCATGCTCATGAATATGGATGTGTAGGCTAGGATCCGTCCATTTAATTTAATTCCTGTTTTAGATACGATAACATTTCCAAGATACGAATCCAGACTATCTGAAATGTAAATACCCGGAGGTGACTCATCAAATGGAACATGGATACGACTGACTGTCATTCAAGCTTACCATCGTACCCACGTCTCCTCAAAGGTGTGGTTTATTTGTTGTTGTACAGATCCAATCACATGGATATTGGTTCGATCCCCATGGATCAGCTGTTCGATCTCAATTATTTCATCCACACCATCAGTGTGGTAAGGTGGAACAAAACCTTGTATTTCTTTGCAGGAATGATATTGTAAAATGTGAAATATTTTCGTTAATTCAATGTTGCCAAGTAACATTAATAAATTGCTCCTTGTTGCAATTTAAAAGGGAAATAGTTATCTTTTTATTGTAGATAGTTAGTTATGCCCATGGAAATCAATTCCGATACTTCTCAGTCCTATTGTGGAGTCCTTTATTTGTGTGTCTAAGGATGAGCCTTTCCCCGACATAAATTTGCATGCCCATTCATCCCTATGTTCATTTGAGTCCCCTATTTTGTATACCGATTTTTATTAGATATTTATTTAAGAAATAATCACTCCTGAGATTAATGCTAGCCTGGGACTCAGAGGGTGAGCAGGTGCAGTATGTAGATGACAGAATTGTTCATAGGGAAATAAATAACATTGAGGATTGTTCAGAATTACAAAGGGACCTTGACAGTATCCAACAATGGGTTGAAGAGAATAATATGAGGGATAATGGAGGCAAATCAACGTTACAACATTTACAAAATGGAGCTTAAAACTGAATTTAAATATACTTTGGATGATCCAAATGTCCCAACAGATGGCAAGTACAAATACTTAGGTGTGAGATTTGAAAGTAATTTGCACTGGAAGGGTCATGTTGATGACATTGTTGGGAAAGCGTACAGATCGTTACATGTCATAATGAGGCTACGTAAAGGATGCAACAAAGAATTAAAAGAGAAAAATTACTTAAGTATGGTTCGTCCATTATTGGAATACGCAAACAGTGTTTGGGATCCTCACTAGGAATACCTAATAAAAGAAATAGATGGCAAACAGAGGAAAGCAGAATGATTTGTAACAGGGGATTTCAGCAGAAAAGGTAGTGTACCGGTGTTGGAAATGTTACAAAAACTTGGGTGGGAAACTTTAGGTAAGAGGAGGGAGAAAACTAGCCTTGTAGGATTATATAGAGCCTATACAGAAGAGAAATCCGTGAGATGCTTCAGTTGGGAAATAATTACATCAGCAGAGCTGACCACAAGTATAAAATTAGAAGGAATTTTAGCAGAAGCGATTGGGGAAAATTTTCATTCATTGAGAAGGGTGGGAAGGTGTGGAACAGTTTACCAGGGGTAGTGTTTGGTCTTTTTCCAAAATATGTACAGATATTCAAGAAAAGAAAAGAAAAGAAATGAAATGTTAGAGAGCATTCAACCTGTGCAGGTTATTGTAAATACAGAATTTTTGTGAATAAATTATTTCCATCCCCTGTTCTATGGGGATTGGACAGCCAAAGTAGGGGACTGCCTGTAGGGGTGAAGTACAGTGGGGACTTCGAGGGCCCTGGGACTGCTATGGTAGCTGTGAAGGCTCTTCAGGAACTGTGAAAAGCAATGGCAAAAGGGGCTCTGGTTAAGACGCAGCAGGTCGTTATGCTTGTTAGGTTCCAAAATGGCTATTAAAAAAAAAAAAACATGCAATATAAATTTTAAACTTATATTGTGAGTAGAATTTTGTAAATAATATAAATCTATTAAGGATGAGCTGTGTATTTAATAGAAAAATTGTTAGAGTTATTGTATAATACTGAACTTAATGAAAATGCCTTCTTATCTTGTTAATTTAAAATTTAGTGCTTGATAATAATGTATTTTTGTGTAGTACAGTATTCACTTTTAAAGAGATGGTAAACCAGATGAAGTATATGTTACTGAAATTTTTTTTGAAGGGCATCATGTATTATGACCAATATAGCATATTATTAGACAGAAAAGGCCAAGGTCACCTTAGAATAACCAGTCAGGTCATAGGTTGTTAATGGGCAAATTGTTGCACACCCCTGCTAACACAAAAGGAAATATAATCTTATTAAGCACCTACAGATTCAAAAACCAGCCTCCTCCTAAGAATCAATCCATTTAAATACAACAATTTCCAGATCAGTACAGCAAGTTGTTCACTTTAAATCAGTAACAGAAAGTACAGTAGCATCTACATTTAAAAGGAAACTGAAAGATTAATAAAATATTTCTGGAATACTATCATGCCTGGTAATTTTTAGGAACAGAAAGGATTTATTTCTTATTTTTAACAATTTTGCTTTCTGTCACATTGACACAAGTAGGTCTTATGGCAATGATGGGATAGAAAAGGCCTAGGAGTGGAAAGGAAGCGGCTGTGGCCTTAATTAAGGTACAACCCCAGCATTTGCCTGGTGTGAAAATGGAAAACCATGAAAAACCATCTTCAGGGCTGCTGACAGTGGGGTTTGAACCCACTATCTCCCAGATGCAAGCTAACAGCTGCACGCCCTAACTGCATGATCAGCTCACCCAGTGATTTATTTTGCTATGGATCTTTTAGTTCTGACCTATTTTTATTTATATATATCCAATCAAGTACAATCTAAAAAACAAACTTGATGGGATGATTAGATGATCTTTACTTTTTACCTGGCAAGTCTATGAGCACTTATTTCTCTGATACTAAATCACATACTGAATCTAATTCAACTAGTGACCACAAGAAAACGTAAGAAATGGTATAATTTTCTATAATTTCTGATGAACACTGACTGATCTTGGAAAGGAAAAAATAATTTGTTACAGATTATAAACCTTCCTCTGGATAAAATATTGTCTGTATTACAATATAATATTTGTAACTGCTAGGGGGTCTTTCATAGATAACAAAAATACAACATTTTGCCATGAAAAGTAGGTTATTTTGTATTATTTAAAAAACTTGGCATTATTTAATACAAAACAAAATTAGGGCACATACTTTATTCCACAATATACCTTGCAACACTAGGTAAAAAATTATTAATAACATGCCCTTAACAGTAGGCACAAGGTGAAGATATAAAAAAAGTTCATGTCTGCACAAAAAAATGGTCTCTCATACAATCTCAGTAGTCCATTCCTCTCTGCCTCGGAGGGATGTCAGATTACTGGAAGAGCTAGAATATTGGATTTATGGAGAGAAAAAAATACTGTAAATATTCTACGATTAATTTATGCACACGCTGTTTAATATTCTATGTATTGCATGTTATGTTCATACGTAATATTTACGGTAATTATACACACTTCACTTTCATGGAGATTGTATCATACATGAACAGAAAGGAGGCAGCATAGTCTCTCCTCCAGCATCTTCCCTTAAATGATGTAAGAAAAACAAACTTCATTAATGTTTCTATATTTCTAATATGGATGGAGGCATGTACTGTATTTGCTGATAAAACAAATATTTCTGAATATTTGTATATTTGTATATTGTGTGATGATTCATACGATTATTTTGGTCATAGAGGGTCAATATAGCTGCTGTACAATAGCAGTGTATACATCAGCCCTGCAGACAGACCAAAAGCTGTTACTGTTCAAGTGCTGGATTAAAGTGATTTCACATGATAATATTCCAGAAATATTTTACATCTCATACAGAACCAAGTACAGTATGCGTTAACACTATATTAAATAGGAAGTAATGGTCCACCAAAAACTACAATTTTATGTAATACAGTACATATTACAAGCCTCAATGAGAAAAGTTTTCCAATAACACTTCCACCATCTGATTTTGGCCTACTAGAAATGTTTACCAATCTAACTATGGTTGTTTCCTTGTACCGTACTTGAATTCAGAACACACTTTCTAATTTTACCATGGCATACACAATCTTTCCTATCATTCATAACCGAACTAAACCAGACTGCATAGTGCAACAGCTCCAAAGGACCATGACCTACCAAGCAACAACTGCTCAGCCTGAAGGCCTGCAGATTACAAGGTGTCGTGTGGTCAGCACGATGAATCCCCTCGGCCCTTATTCTTGGCTTTCTAAAGCGGAGGTGCTATCTCACCATCAGATAGCTGTTCAATTGTAATCATGTAGGTCGAGTGGACCTCAAACCAGCCCTCAGATCCAGGTAAACATCCCTGACCTGGCCAGGAATCAAACCCGGGGCCTCCAGGTAAGGGACAGGCACACTATTCCAATACCATGGGGCTAGCTATAATTTATAACTCTTCAAGTTATTAGTAGATTAGATGGCAATAAAATCCTCTTTCCAAATCTTCCAGAAGGTAATATTTTATAGAATACATCTGAATTTGTACTACAACAGTTTCGGAGATAATTTATTTCACCTGTAGAAATGGCAATTACTTTCCATACTACTACTTCTGAAATCTTGTATCATATAGCCAGAATTTTAGAAAACATAATATGAAGTTGAGGGAAAATATATTTCTTAACTTATGTAGTAAATCAGAGATTCCCAACCTTTTGCAACTTGTGATTCAGTCGAGACAAATACTATAGGGCCTACTGTTGAACATGCTTACAGGCTGTTTTGTAAGACAGTGACAAATCTATACATATAAAATAAGAGTTGTGTCTGTACATTGCTCAGAATTGAAAAAAAAAAAATGGTATTTCTGTATCGTTCATGTCCACCGTGACAAGGAAATGCAGTTTTTTCTTTTCCATAATTTCTGTCTGTCTGTCTATCTGTCTGTATGTACACGCATCACTTGAAAACGGCTGAAGAGAATTTAATGAAAATCGGTATGTAAAGTCGGGGGATGAGGCACTACAATCTAGGCTATAAATAATTTTTTCACGCTGAGTGAAATGGTAGTTTAGGGGAAGGCCTAAAATTCATTTCTCAAATATTTATATTTTAAGTGGTCCTGTCGATAAATACTACATAACTAAAGTTACATAGAATTAAATTTTCGATCATTTATGTCGTACAATTTTACCGTACCGGCTATGATAACACTGATATTCATGAATTTCGATTTTTGTTGCTAAGTGCACATCAACGCCGAGCCACGAGAAAATGGGTGAACAGAATTTAATGAAAATCTGTATATAGATTCAGGGAAGAAAAAACTGTAGTCTAAGCTATAAACAATTTTACTGAACCTGGGTGAAATGGTAGTTTAGGGGTAGGCGCCTAAAATTTAATTTTTAATACCTTCGTTACTGCTCCTATAGAAAAGTACTACATAACTAAAGTTATAGAGAATACAATTTCCGATCATTTATGTTTTATTCAGTTTTACCGTACCGACTGTGATAAGAGTAGTATTTCAGAGTCGGAAGAAAACTAAATGCGAAGGTCTACAGTAATGAAAGCGCATAACATTGATCAACAATAACATTATATTGACCATTGTTTGTTGTGATGTTCTTTGCCTCTTATCGTGCCCTCAACTCCGATAAATGGGATTACTGTTGCGTACCGAGTATAACAGCCTGACTCAATATTGGCGGGAAAGAGCTGGGGAGTTAGAAAACTTTTTTCTTTAGCATGCCATTCCTCTGGTTCATACATTGTCTGATACTGCTGGTACGTAATACACTGGTTCATCAGTATTCCAGCTATTTGCTCCCTACTCTGACGCGCTGTTTTGAATGAGCAGTGTGCAGATTTGGCAGAGGCTCACTTAGTAATAGTAGTATGACCTGGTCTAGAATTACAATTTAAGCCTATTTCAAATTATAGCTCTACAATTTACTAAATAATTCAAAATTCAACCCTGAAAAGAGACGTTACTTAAGAAAAGTGTCTTCCTCTTCACTTTTATTAATTTCTACATTCATTTTGTTCCAAATTAGCCGTGAAGAGGGGTTTTCTCCTCTGACTTGAAGGCAAAATTTACCTCCAAGTCAAATAGATTTTTCCGCCACTAGTGTAGTGAAATGAGATTTTCTGACTCATCGGGTATTCCTAGGAAAGAGATTAGTAAAAGGGCATAGATTCGTCCTCCTGGGACTCTCCACTATTCGAACATCCCCCCTCCCCCCCCCCCCCCCCGACGAAAAAAAGACGAAGAGTGTTCACGGATCAAGGCTGTGCAGCTTGGTCATTCCAGCTCTGGAACTTTGGACTGTTAGTTCGGCAGCGTAGTACTGTTCGTTAAAAGTGAGAAAATGCATGGTTTTTCATTTGATCAAGTATTTCATATTGCTTTTAATTGCGCCATTCCTACTGATGTCATTTTAATGACCTATGCTCATTTCACTTGGGAAAACCACTAAGGCAGTCTTTCTGAGAATGTAAAAAAGCAGGTGGAGAGTGAGTGTCTGCCATTATAATGAAAACTCCCAAACCTGATTGTGACTGATAGTAGGCAAGCAGACCTACCATCACAATGAAAATTCCCTAACCCAGTTTTCATACGAGAAAAGATATTTGGTGACTTCCCTGTCGCATTTCTAGGGTAACGTTGCTATGCAATATAATACAATCTTGCTCACAAGATGTACACTACTTAACATAGAATTCTGTATACAATGTAGAATTCCATAGCGGAGCACGGGTACATCAGCTAGTATTTCTATAAAATTTAAGTCAGAATTTCTATTATTAATGCCAATGTGCAGATGATTTTCATTATATTGTTACAAACTGAGCAAGTCGTAAGAAATTCATTTTTGGAATAACAATGGTAGCTTTTGGGATTGATATAGCTTGTAAATTTTGCCAGTCTCTGGTTAAGTTATGAATTGCCAACAGATTATGCTCAGTGTAGGAAAGACAGGTCCTGGAACTCAATTTATAGTCTTTTTAGTCTTTTAAAACAAAGAGGCACCAACAATACCAACAATATAAGTACTTCGTAACGTAAATGGGTAATGTCCTGCCACGATTATCCACTAATCTAACCCAATAAATTGGTCTCTCTCACAATATAGAAACACAGCACATACCAATGGGCTGTTCATTTTCTATTTAACAATTAGATTAAAACATCTACTTTGTCAGAAAAGTCGAAAGGTAAAAGTCCTTTCTCTTCTCAGATACTGGCTATGTATGACCAACTGATCAACAAGCACAAGTTAGCTACATAAAATGTGGTTAAAAAAGTTCTGAATGTACCGTTACCAACTCTAATATTGAAGTATTCTACAAATTTGCTGATGAAACATTAAAATTCACTTTTTACATTTCTTGACACAGTAAAGTGCTAGTTGGGAATCCCTATACTAAACAGCATGGCTTCCTCAAACACAATTTGCCAGCAAGTACCGTACACCTAACAAGAAAGATACATAGATGCATTTGATTTTTCCTTGAATTTACATTACGTCTGTGAAATAAAACCCTTAAAGTTATGACAGTATTTTATTAGAAGTAGTGTAGATAGAAACTTCTGAAGATTATGCAAGGTATATCTTCCAATATCAATAATTTAAGTGTATTTTATACCTGAAACTGTGAAGTTCCATAAGATTTATTTTAATATTTATGATACACCATGATAACCATGGTCTCTTTGGTATCCTTACTTGCTGGAGAATTGGGTTACAGCCATATAGCAAGTAGCAGGTCAAAAGGCGAATATCTGGAAGATTAGTAACAGTATTCAGCACCAGATTTTTAAGAAACTGAATCTATGTGGGGCACAATTACAGATCTTCATATTAAGTACCGAGTCTAAATACTTCTCATAACAACATCAAGGAAGATAATTGTAAGTAATTAAATTAAAGGTGGGCCAAGTGGCTCAGACAACAGAGCATTAGCTTTCTGAGCCCAAGTTAGCAAGTTTGAATTCAATTCAGTAGAAGATGCTAAAAAACATCAGCCTTGTGTTGTTAAGATTTACCAGCGCATAAAAGAATACCTGAAGGACAAAATAAAATTATTATTATTATTATTATTATTATTATTATTATTATTATTATTATTATTATTATTATTATTAAATTAGAATATTTATGGTTAGGGAAATGGTGTGAAGGCATATGGGCATGTGCAAGTAATTGAAACTCTCATTTGAATTTGATATTACAAAAATAATTTGCTCATTCATACTTTTCTTTGTGCCAATAATGAGAATTTAAATAGCTAATTAAATAATTTCACACACAATTTCTTGGTAAAGTGAATAGGATCCAGAAAATAAAATGAGATAAAGAATTAATTTAATGTGTCTGTTTTTCACTTCATTTTTTAAGAACTTCTTTTTTAAAAAAAATCAAGGATTCCATGCAAGAATATTTTATCAGCTACTCAACTTCTCTGTATGGCACAAAGAAAAGTAAGTTCAAGCCAAATGTTTCTGAAGATTTTATTATTTTCTCAAAAACGAATCCTCAATTTGGAAAATATTTAATGCTTTCTAAAACAAGTAGCATCTCCAATCAAATTTCCAAACCAAACTTTCTGTACAGTGTATAAGTTACTGTATATGCCCAGTACAATATTTTTAGATGTACATAAATGAGAATTTGACAAATTGCAAGTATATAAAATTTGATTTGTAACCAGACTATCGAAGTATAAGAAATTCTTGAACGTTTACCTTCGGATGAATCTTACATATCTCATTCTACAAAAAATATTGATTCTACAGGGAAATTTTAAATCTGTGTGCTCTTTGAGAGAAATAACAGTGATATATTTTATGTAATTTATGTGTAATTTGGCAAGTAAAGTAAATATAAAGTAACATATAGGCATCATTGACAAAATTTGATGAATCTGGACTTCTGACATACAAATCTTCTAATAATAACCTTTGTTTGGTAGTCCCTGTTAAATTGCTTGTTATAAACACTCCGCAAGATGAAGACATAAGTTTTAATGATTTGTGATCTACGAAGAAATATTTGTACTGAAATCATTTTCTTACCATGACAACTCAACCTTGTTATTAATTTCAAATGAGTAACCTTATATGCTGGAAAAAGAGGCAAGGACATGATATGGGTCTGTGTATTGTTTCTAGCACAGAAACACCAAGCGAAGGGGACTATACCCATTGCAGAACATGGAAAATGCAGGCTGAATAGGTATTTGGCAGTGGAGGAAGCCAGTCATGGAGTAACTCTGGTTGAAGCGGACCACACTCAGAGATATGTGTCATCAATCAGAATGGAAACAGTTCAATAAGTGATACACTGTCCAAAGGAAACCAAGGTCAGGCTGTCAAAGCAGATGTACAGTACTCCTGCAGAGGATCACTATCTGAGCATTGTACAAGAACGTGAGAACTACAACAGAATTTTCAACAAGCTACAGGACAAAGGATCAAACAATACATTATAGGTTCATTCAAGTCATTTGAGATGCACAAGGTAGAAAATACTTCCTTATTTAACCAGATGATGAAAACAAATGAGATAGCGCTTTCCAGAGTATCACAGAAACTGACAGCTACAGCAATGGAAGAGAGTCACATTTTGTGATGTAATTACATCTCCTTTTGGTATTAGCGGTTTACATATTAAATGAGCATTTTCCGCTGACAACTTGTTGGGTGGCTGAGATAGTAGCATTCCGGCTTCATGAGCATGAAGTTTGCAGTTTAATTCTCTATCCACACATTTATTTTCCTTTCCCTCAATCATTTTTTAAGGAATTTTGTTCAGCATCCCTGTCTTTTAAAGATGTTTAAATACTCTTTTCTGAACTTGCATAAACATTTCCAAAAATCGCAAAACTTTTTAAATTTTCCAACATTATTTGGAAAATAATATATATTTTTTAATGCAGTATTTACGTGGTATTTTATACAGAATATTCTGTACGGAGCAAGGTATACACTTCTTCTCACATGAATAGCCAAGAAATAAAACACCAGAATAATATTCCATGAGTCAATAACAGAATATTTATTGAATGCATTTCCCTATCCTTATCTTGTTCCCGCCAGGATATGTAATATTTTTTTGAACGACTGCATCCCTTCTTTTGCAAAGTTTGTTTGAGTAGGACGTCCTTTGGCAATATTGACGACCCCCCTACTGGTTCATACTTGCCCGATGAATAATTTTCTTCAATTATTTCAAAAACCATTTCTTCACACACTTCTTAACTGTCTTTTCACTTACAAGCAGTTTCTCACCCAACATTTCTAGTGTATTTTCGTAAAGTTCTTGTCCTAGCATGATATATTTATTGCAACTGAAGATTATGAAGCATTCAAATTATTCACAGCGAGCAATCCTCCATTATACACCACTGCATCCTTTAATTGCAATTTTAATGTTTCACTGAACACTCATTCTTCAGAATTTTTCTCTTCAACCTCCCAAAGACCAGGAATTTCTTTGCTCATCAAAATTTCCCTTGAAGAATGTTTTTGAAAACTACTTTATTTCACAAGACACCATAAAATACTTCTAATCAATGGTGAAATAAAGTGGACGTTCTTATTTTATTTTCAGTCGCTTAGTGACCCACATGTTCCTGATTCTCCCCTACTCAGGATAAATCCACAACATGGCATGTCTAGATGCTCCCAACCTTCTGTATTGAAGTGGAGCTGCACACTGATAGTCAAGTGAAAACCATAGCCTCATAACGAATGTTTCTTGTATGAGTAATTGCATTTACTTCCAAAATGCTGATTCCATATACAATATTCTGCATAAAATACCAAGTAATTCAATATAAAATTATATTTGGAAAAGAATGTTAGATACTGAAGAAGTTTTGTGAAAATTATTTTGGAAAAGATTGTTTTTATTTATTTAGCTTATGGCAGAAGTTAGCCACACAAAAACTGAGGAAGAATGTTTTGTTTTTTTTTTGTTTTTTTTTTTTTTGTTTTTTTTTTGCTAGGGGCTTTACGTCGCACCGACACAGATAGGTCTTATGGCGACGATGGGATAGGAAAGGCCTAGGAGTTGGAAGGAAGCGGCCGTGGCCTTAATTAAGGTACAGCCCCAGCATTTGCCTGGTGTGAAAATGGGAAACCACGGAAAACCATTTTCAGGGCTGCCGATAGTGGGATTCGAACCTACTATCTCCCGGATGCAAGCTCACAGCCGCGCGCCTCTACACGCACGGGAGGAAGAATGAACCTGATGAAAACACAATGAATGATTTATAAGACAAAATAAAAAGTGAAGGACAAACTCAATGCAGAAATGGAGAGAGATATGTACACTACAGAAAAGAGAAAGAAAAATAAATAGAAATGAAGCAAAATATAAATATACATAAATTAATAGAAGGAAAACACGAACTAAACTAGGATGTCTAATTGAGCAGCCACTGAATAGCTTTCGTCGATGCTGTCAAAAGGTCGTCGATAGTTTTGCACAAGGCTCTGTGTGGGTAACCGTAGGTGATGTGCAACACTGTCTGAACATCTTCCCCAAAGTCACAGCCTGGAGAAAACCATAGGCTCCAAGAATGTGTCGAAAAGCCAATTTTTTCCATGCCCAGTGCACACACTGTTTAGTGAAACCCATACACTCCGCAGGAGATGAAATCCAGGCGGGGTCTGTGTAGGGTTGAAGATCAATCTCCATTTATTACGGGCAAAAGCAATCCATTCTTCATTCCAGGTTTGCAGTCCTGAGTAATTGTCTTTCATCAGATTTTGAGCCAGCGGCAGACGGTGTCTGTAGGGTAGTTTAGGAAAAAGCATTTAAAAAAAAAAAAAAGGGAGATGCTGAATAAAATTCACAAAATAATGATTCATATAAAGGGAGAATCAAACCCCAAACTTCATGCTCTTGAAGTCAGAATGCTACTGCCTCAGCTACCCAATGGTATGTGAGGGAGAAACATTTTTTAATAAGCTGCTACAAATACATTGAAGCATTTTTATCATGTGACTGACTGGCCAGTGCATCCTAGTATTTTAATTGAGGGTACACTACTACCACAATCATGCGGCCTGCCCCCAAAGCCTATTTTCCAGATAGTACCTTCCCCTTGTCAGTGAGAATTTTATACCGACACATGACAATGATCACTCTCATGTCCTTCGGCCAGTGCAGTATTTTTTAAGACAATAACAATGTTCTGGAGTGGTTACCATGCAGCCCCAATCTTAATTCCACTGAATACATTTGAAACCATCTTAAATGACATGTTAGGGAGCACTCACATCCTCTACAAACACTGCAATAGTTAGCAGAAGCTCTACGAGACAAGTGGAAAGAAATTCCACAACATAAAAATTCAAAGGCTGATCAGAAATATGCCAAGCTGCTGTGCTGCAGTAGTTCAAGCTAGTGGAGGAAACAGAGATAACCAATATCCCAAACAAAAGAGAGAAACTGAATTTTGTTTCCATTATTTATGAGAAGCCACTTCCCCTCAATTTTATCTATTCTTAATACTTGGGAAGAGAGTTCACACTAAACTGTTATTTTATTGCCCTTAAAAGTAAACAATGAGGTGTTCCCCTTGTAATTAGTTTCCAACAGGATGTTTCCTGCAAGGACTACAGATTCTCATACAATCGTTACAACTTTTTATTCTCAATAGTGTAGATTTGTGATCTTCTCAACCATATATGCACACACAAAAGTCAAAAAATATATGACAAATACTTTGAAATGTTTGCCTCCAGTATATAAGTAGTATTCCTGTATTAATATCCAGGATTTTTTAACCAAACATCTTTCTTGAGATAGAGGTAGTTTAAATTATAATTTACAAAGCATTACATCGAGATATTTACAGGGAAAGGAAAAATTAATTACAATTTTGGAATGTATTTAGAGAATAGTTCAGGTTTAAATTTCTTGGGCAGTGAATGTTTTCAATTCTATTTGAAATAAAAAAATAAGCTGATTCTGAATTGAAAACAGTATCTGACTATGCTTAAGAATACCAGTCAAAACTATTCTCTAGAAGTATACGAAGTTTATAACACATATTTACATTGAATCATTTTGAAATGGGATGCTGTAAGTGAACAACAAAACCATATCGGAGGGAATAAAATCTTGAACCAATGAATATCTTATGCAATTTATCTTGTAAATTTAAATGTGATATCTTACCAATTAAATCATCCAAGAAACCAGCAGCCAATGCTGTCCAACAAAACTCTTCAGTTTCAGACACAGTTAAAAGTTAACACCATTACACTCAGTTTTCTTTATGGCTTTTTGAAAAGGACTTTTTACATATGTGTGCAAAATGTTCACAAGAAAATAGGTTGATCAACAGAAAAAAAAAAAACCCACTGAAATTTAAGAGGGAAAGGATTAGCAATGAAAGAATAATATATGGTTAACAGGAAAAAGTTAAGACTGGGACAAATATTCGTTTATAGGAAAGGGAGTTAGGGATTGGAATAACTTACCAAGGGAACCCCCACCCATGGTGCAACAGCCCCAAAGAGCCATGGCCTACCAAGTGACCGCTGCTCAGCCCCAAGGCCTGCAGATTATGAGGTGTTGTGTGGTCAGCACGACAAATCCACTCGGCCGTTATTCTTGGCTTCCTAGACCGAGGCCGCTATCTCACCGCCAGATAGCTCCTCAACTGTAATCACGTAGACTGAGTGGACCTCGAACCAGCCCTCAGATCCAGGTAAAAATCCCTGACCTGGCCAGAAATCAAATCCGGGGCCTCTGGGTAAGAGGCAGGCGCACTACCCCTACACTGCGGGGACGGCTAACAAGGGAGATGTTCAATAAATTTCCAATTTCTTTGAAATCATTTAAGAAAAGGCTAGGAAAACAACAGATAGGGAATCTGCCACCTGGGTGACTGCCCTAAATGCAGATCAGTAGTGACTGATTGATTGTTAGGAATAAAAAGAACAATACGGTATGGTATCTCTGAAATATAACTGGCATAAATCAAGGTACAGTCTTCATTTCTGGAGAAATCTTAGAAATCTTGAAAATATAAGGAAAAATAGAGCATCTGGATATTTTGAATTATATGCAGAAAAAGAATGGCTATCATTACCAATTCCCTGAAATGACTGCATATTTGGCAAATATCTTACGGCAGACAAGCTGAAACTCAAGGAGACAAAAAATCAAGTTTTGAAGATGCAGAACTTGTACAATTCAAGAAAACTGTCTAAACATATGAAATATGCAAAATGATATAAAACAGTTACAAAGCTAATGTACTTTTAAAATTCATATTAGTGCAATATGAAAGCTGTGTGCGTGCAAAAATGTCTCAAGAGGAATTAAGTGTCTCAACTGGTTATTATTTTCAGTCTGCCCACAGGGCTTCTTTAGCACTGTTTTAAGAGCTGAAGTAGAAATATACACTAAGCTCAAACTTTACATACAAATTATGTTACTTGAACTGGAAATATAGTTGTTTATATCCTAGTAGAATAGTCACTATTTGCTTCTCAGTAACACTTCTTCCTTCACAATATTACACTGACATCTGCAGAAGCACAAAGTGTGACAGCTGTGTTCTTTTCCATTCACGCTGGTTGAGCATTCGGAAGCTAATAACTTATCACAGGCACTGGGAATTAGTTCATGTATTAGCAATGCCTTTCAATTTGCATAATGCAGACCTATTTCACAATACTGCCCCTTTTCCACAATATCCTCACAGTGGAGGGAGTCCATAGGAAGAAAGGGCTCCAATATTTATTTCAACAGTGCTTTTCATTCTCACACATTAAACGAGCCTGGATAAATATTCTCCACTTACAAAGAGGAAAGGGGGGGGGGGGACAAAAATGACTGCACTAACAGATTATTTTTGTCAACAAAGAATTAATTTATGCCTATAAATACTGTTTCAGTCAACCACTTCTCTATAGGGTACTTCTGAGGTAATGGTATAATCTTCAAAGAAGTGATTAAGGAACTCAAAAGTTGGTCTTCTCTCTGGTTCAGCATCCCAGCAAGTAAGCATTAGTTTGTAGATGCTATCAGGTATGCTATGCGTCAAAGGTTTTGGCATACGATAGCCCTTCTCCACTTGCTCTATCACTTCACGCCCATGCATGCCTGTAAAGAAAATGAATAATGAACAAAATACTCAATGTTCTTTGCTAGAAGAGATTAAAGCTTTAACTGGTTACCTATATGTTTACAACACAAATAATGAAATCTGTTTTGAATCGGGAAGTGTCACACTTCTGAGTACGTAAAAAAAATTATTAAAAAGTCAACTTAAATCTGCAAGAATAAGTAGCCAAAATAATCATGGTATTGCAATTAAAATTTTCAAGCTGTGTCCAACAGTTCTAGAAATGTATTCCAATGATAGACCTTGTCCCATTCACACATCTGAAAACATGTTAATGAAGATTGGGTAGACAGGTCTCTTACATAATAAATGTAACATGAAAAATCTTTCAAAATACTTGCACAAAACACAATATTACACTGACATTTAGCTCATGGCTCCAGTGAATAATCCGGTATTAGAATAGCAGGAACTTCATCCATTCAAAAGCTGTCTACTGCCAAAACTTCATCATTTCTGTGTTATCACTTTCATTTTATCACACCTACATCATACCTGCCAACTTTTAGAAACCAAAAATAGGAAGATTTTTTTATTCCTGGATTTCATCACACATATTTCACCACAGTCTAGGTGAAAAAAGGTCAAGATAAAAGGCATACATATCTACAGTTACAATGCGAATTGACCGTTAAATTTCAAATCTTAAACTACCAAAACATAAAAGTGGTTACAAGAAAATGTACCTTATCATTATCATTTATGACACTTAAACAAATAATAATATTTATGTCACACCGACACGCAACAAAATGCATAATATCGTATTTTCTCGCGTAATTAACGCACTTTTTGACGAAAAATACAGGCGAAAACTTCGGATGCGTAAATTATTCAAGCAATTAAGATATTTACAATTCATTTACATTTAAAAGATACATCAAATATAATATAAAAACACAACTGGTTCAACTCGTTTGCGGTTATCGTCATTTGGCGTAAAATTCCGGAGTGAGATTTTTCCTGAAAATTCAAATAGGGTACATCAGGTAAGTTAGACACGTGGGATGGAAGTACCGACTGGAAAATATTCTTCCCATTACGAGCTGACAATACGACCTGGAGTGAAAACATGAACTAATAAAAGTACAATTCATGTAATGCCATAACAATGACACACCGGCAAAAAAACTGTCCAACACGAGAAGGGCCGGGCATCGAAGGAGGGACCCTGCTACATTACTCCAAACCGTTCGTATCCAATCTTGTACGAGTGACGTGTCCATCCATCCTTCTTCTTCTTGAATACGAACGTGGATCACTCGCGGAAATTTTGCTTTGGGCATTGTTTTTCGTTTTAGATCAATGTAAGGTGTAAGCTTTCTGAGATCAGCTGTTATAGCAAGCATTGCAGTACATCGTTGTTTTTTGCTTCCGGTAGCGCGTACGATAACACTGTATGATCCTTTCTTATCGATTGTTCGACTTTGTGGCATATGGAAACTGATTGGCGTCTGATCTGCGGTTCCTATAAGGGAGATCAAATATTCCTCACTTTACGCTTCTCAGTCACAAAACGATGAAAATGGTTTAAATCATTCGTCATTTTTGGCATGATGATGTTCTTCGCCGAAGAGGAAGTCCATTTCTCTTCATAAAATTAATCAAGACTCGGCTAACCTTCAAATCCGAGACACTGATTCCATGTGCAGCGGTTATTTCACATTCTTTAAAATACTGCATTTCGTGAGAAATTGCTTATCCAACGTTGCGTCACAAAATCATATATTTAAGCAGATCCTTCTCTACTTGCGGAAACTTGCTGCTTTTTGGTCCGCGAAATGCTTTGCGAGACATGTTGGCCGCTTGAAGTGCACTTCTGTTACCGCGGTAGCGCACTTTTCATTTGGGCATTGAATACTCGCTGCCCTCTTCCCGTATGTTTCGGCGTAACTGATCACCGCAAGTTAGTATGATGCAGTATTACTAGAATACTGTGGACTGACAATTTTGAGATCACAGAATGTCACGTACCCGAAACACTCGTAAAACTAGTGCCGGCTAATAACAACACGTTGCCCTGTATCTGGAATGCCCGCTTTCGCAATAGGAAGCCTGCTACTTGAGTAGTTTCGAAACGCAACCGGAGCTGCGTGATGGATGTTCGAAGTTGTGGGAGCGTCAAATACGTGAACATTTGTTTTTTGTCCACTTTGGACCCAAAAATATTGGGATGCGTAAATTATGCAAGGGCGTTAATTACGCGAAAGAATATGGTAGTTTCTTTATCACACGGTAAAATGAACGGAAATTTACAGGTATCTCTGAACACTTGGAGATAACGTTTGTTATATTTTTGGCCTTAACGAGAAAATAAACTACCTGAAACTGTCACCGACACAACCCCCTTAAAAACATTCAACTCATTAAAATGATGCACTTAAATACGCGAAACTACCACATACAAAACAATTCTATATGTCCCATACATTATTAACATACGACTTTGGCAGTGGGGGAAAGCATACAAATGCAAGAAAAAAAGGGGCCTAAAACTCCGACGAAACTACGCACAGAAACGATGTTAACAGCGCGCGAACAATAATAAACTCATTCTTTCATCCCGATTAACTGAGTCGCTAGCGCACGCCAGCCTGTCTTGCTTGCAGGACAATTGCCGCCCCGAATCCCCAGCTGTATAAAGCGGACACGCTGCTGTGGTATGCGGGAAACACGATACACGAAGGCGCAGGACGAAATACTCACGAAATAAAGCATCAAATAAATACTCTTGAAAATGAGGTTTCGTAAATTACACAAACACAGGGGAAGAGTATTGGCCGTACTAGAAGTTATATTGGTCAAAAATAGGAAGAAGTAAAAATAAATCGGAAGACGAGTTAAAAACCGGAAAGTTTCCGGGTAAATCGGAAGGGTTGGCAGGTATGCTACATGCATTTCTTTTATATAAATTTAATAACAGCACACTAAAACAGCTTCAATAATACATTCCAGTGTTTAATTTTTAAATTTGTAAATGCTGGAACACATACCAACACATTTTTCTCCCTTTCAGCCCTTCTGCCCACCTCATAAAAGTCACAAGTTTTGATATTTCAGAAATTGTGATAAAACTTCATGAGGCATACATACATACATACATACATACATACATGCTGCATTAACTTTTTATTGAACAGTAACCCTTAAAAACAATGTGCAAAAAAAAAAAAATCCCTGGGAGGAGCTGGAACACCGTTCTGGCACATTCCGGCTAAAATTAAGCACTGCATTTGACCACAGACAACACAATTAAAAGAACATAACTGCATTACCCTGATGAAGCATAAGAGTTTAAAAGCAAAAATAAAACAATATACTTCCAGATACAACTCAAGCTCAAAATTCTCTCTAGATATATTCTGGAGCTCTTATTACTTTATGACAAAAAATTTGCCAGTCAACTTAATTTAACACGTCGGCTGCCAGAGCGGTACAAAGTACCGCTGACAGGTGTTGCTATTAGACTTTCTCTACCAGGCCGGCGGACCACTGAGCTGTTGGATTCGCTATGCTAGCGTACCGCTTTGGCCTCGGAGCAAATCCTGGCGTGCTTGGTTTCCAAAATATAGTCTTTATTTTTTATTAATCCAACCTCCTTTTACTGGCAATATGTGAGTATTTGTCCAATCATTTTAGCCATGCGCTTAGGTGTGCCGAGTTAGTTAATTCGTAAACTCAAGATTTTGAAGATTGTACGTTTGAATCCTACTGTCGGGAAACCTGGTTAATGGTTTTCTGTGATTTCCCATTTTCACCCCAAGCTTATGTTTACCTATTCAATAGGGCACACTGATTCCTTCCAAATTGTTGCACCCATACCTGAGCTGATTTCTACGCTTATCGCAATAAATTATAGCATAAACATGAGTGTATTTGCATTTTCTAAATTGACAACATTCATTGACAACATAGTAACATTTTACATTACCACCGAGCATTTGGCAAGGAGTAAATAGGAAATCAATATATTTCAAATTTAACTTTGTGAAGAGTTTTTTTGTGTTGCAAAACGTATTAGATCAGTTTGACATGGACACTACTTACCAGAATTCTCATACTGAAGGGCTAGCGTCATTATCTTCCGAGTTTGAGAAAACGGTTTCATTTTTATAACTAACCTCTCTGTTCACTGGTAAAATAACTTAGAAATATCTCACAAGTATTTCACACACACCCTACTGTAAAAGAATGAGTGCCTTGCGATTGTAATCCTAAGCGCTAGTGAACAAATCGTGGCTCGCTCTGTTATCTACAATGTGTACTATCAAGCAATGCAAGCTTCTGGTACTGCTAGACTGTACCGCTCTGGCCGTCTAGGCAAAACCATGCAGTGAACTTTTCTGTGCGGCCATGGCGGTACCTCGGGGTGCTGGGAATTTTTATTGTATTTCGTACGTACATTGAACACTTAACTGAAATATCACTTCGAATATTGCTTTGTTGCTTATTTATTACATGCAATGAAGAAAAAATTCTTTGGCCACTGGGACATGTCTTGCTATGTGTCCTGGCAGTCAAGGTATTAATAAAAATCAATGTGCCATAGAAATAATTGTGGATTTACAATTAGACCTACTTATAAATAAACTGACTTAATGTATTAAAACTTACGGGTATGAATGTTCTAGAATTTCAACAAGTCTTTCCCTTGAAATAATAGTGGATTTATAATTACTTCTTAAAAATATTGACTAATGTAATAAAACTTATGGGTATGAATGTTCTAGGATTTTAACTAGTCTGTCCCTTGAAATCTAGTTGATAGCTGACACACTTTCGAAGTAGATGAATCACAACATGGTTGTCATACTGCCATTTTAAGCTATCTTGAAGACAGCAATACAGCAAGATAACATTATTATTATTATTATTATTATTATTATTGTTAATCAAGGCCATAGCAAGTGGGGGGGAGGGGGGTAAACAAATTCAACCCATTAAATCAACACCACTACAAAATTAAGAATCTGGAAAATAAAACAATTGAAAATTTTAATTTTGGTGACATTTGTTTTTAATTTAAAAAAAGGATTTACCACTATCATTCATGCAGCAAAAGCAGCATAGGGAGGAAGAGAAATGAACATGTTGTTATTTGCAGATGATATTGTGATTTGGAGAGAAAAAGACATGAATGTTCAAGAACAGTTGGATGTGGTGAATGGGAAGATCGAAGAATGTGGATTGAAAATATAGTAGAAAAGAGTAAAACTCTTGTTATGACTAGAGGGGAGAAAGAAAGGAAAGGTCAGATTAGACTTGCAGACAAGCCCCTGGAAGTAGTGGAGACGTTCAAATACCTGGGGAGTGAATTAATGGAGAATGCTAGACTGGATGCTGAAATTAGTAAGAGGCTTCAAGGTGGAAGCTGTTTCTATCATAGTGTAAGAAACATGTTATAGGACGAAGATGTGCCATTGGAAGCAAAGGAAACTATGTACAAGATGTATTACGTACCCATAACAACTTACGGAGCAGAAATTTTGACAATGACAAAGAAGGATGAGAGTCGAATGCAGGCAGCCAAATTGAAGTTCTTGAGGAGTACGATACAGAAGAGTAGAAGAGACTAAATAAGGAATGAGAAAATCCGGGAAGAAGTTTGAGTGGAAAAAATGAATGATAGAATAGAGAAGAGCCGACTAAGATGGTTTGGGCACATAAAGCGAATTAGTGATGAAAGAATGCCAAAAAACGTGATGGAAATGCAAATGCAAGGAAGGAGAGGCCGGGCGGCGGACGACCATAATTGAGATGGAAGGACACAATCCAACGCAGCATTAGAGAAAGAAACCTGGACTGGGACACAGTGTTGGAGGAGGATTGGTGGAAAGACCGAAAGACAGTGGAGAGGAACCATATTTGCCCCTATGCAGCTACAGCTGGGTAATGGGAAATGATGATGATGATTCAATTATTTACACTCCAGACCAAGTTATTCTCGTCTAAAATGTTTGTCTTGGGCCTTTTATTAGCATCATATAAATATAGAAAGTGGAAAACAAAGTATATTGTCTTACTGTTATTCTAGAAATATGTATATATTTGAATGGTCATAAGCCTAGAAGCTTAAGATACACTTTGTCTTCAGTTTTTAACATCTTTGTTATCAGACCACTTGGCTCATATTTCAGATAATACTTAAGTGATGCTGTAAATTATCAGTTGTGAAGGATAACAACATCAAAATGTTAGGGTATGTCCTACAAAGGATGACAAGACATTAACATGGGACAGTTTAAGAAAAAGATAAGTGACTTGCTCTAATAGGTAAGACCACAGGGTATTTGACAATGTCCAGCAGCAGTGGTCCATATGAAGTATTGACGTTATATTATCAGAAATGTTGGCAACTGTTACTAAAATCTCATTATGAAACAGTGTTCATTGAGAAAACAATGTTCATTTAACTTATTTATATACACACATCCTTCTGTTCCTTGGATATATATTTAACTATGGATCCCCCTTTGTCGGCTTTAATTACTAGGATGTTGTTTTCTATCTTGGTTTTTAAGTTTTGTATTAATGTGTGTTGACTAGGATTAAATTTGGTATTCAGATCTTCTGCTAACCTTGGAAGTTTTTTCTTTAATTCTGTTTTTATGTCGTTTTGTATTTCATATGGTAGTTTGGAAATATTGGTTTCTATCTCGGCCACTGTGTTTATGATGTCTACCTCTTTATTCTTGTTAGGCCAATTATATTTAGGACCCTTATTCAAGAGCTCTCTCTTTATTTGAAAACTGACCCTTATTCAAGAGCTCTTTATTTGAAAACTATGTATTTACTACTGTAGGAGTGTTGGTACCTAAAGGGTTTACCTTCTGTCTATCAAATGTTGTGTTTGAGATACTCTTAATTGCATTAGTTTTCTATCCAGTGTCGCCTGTTTCTTATCTACCAAGTGCATCAATTTGTTGTATATGTGTTGTTGGAACAATTTCCATTCTAAAAACGGTCAACCCAAACCAGAATAAAGTCCCACGAATATTTAAACCCTTTGAATTAAAAACTCCCCGAATCTCACCAAATACCAAGTTTACACTTGCCTCTCCAAACTACCTACCTCCTACATTAACATCGGCATACAAAGCTCCGTCTATCTCTGCTTCCCCTCAGCATTCCCCACCACCTCTACCGCATCGATACAATGCAAGGAGTAGGAACTCCAGACAGGCTAACGCTGCTGATGCATTAAGACGGACATAGTTTACGGCGAACGGGTAAGTACTTACAGTTAAAATTGAAATAATTGATAAAGAGATTCAACCTATTCAATACAAAAGAATAAGAAATGTAGTGAATTACATTCCCATTTAATAATAAGTACTTGTTTTACGTAACATATATTTCTTAGGGGTTCACATACGATTTAAACGCACACCATCAAGCTCGTTTTTTTTTTTCATTACAGTGTAACCACAGTCTTTTCCACGGTGTTCTACATCTTCTAGAGGGACCACACTTTCATGAGACTGTCAAACAAATCTGTCAAATACTCTGATATACTTGTCTCAGCAGCAACTTCAACCAACATATCAACGTCTTCTTGCATTAGTTATCTTACGATAATTTTTGATTAATCAGCTTAACAAGATAATCCTAAATCGTTCGCCTTTTTCCTGGCCAATATTTTTTAGCTCCTGTGTTTAACATTCAACTTTAGCTTTTGTGTATTGCCATACCACTCTTGTTTATCGAGGTCTTGGGTTCGATATCTGACCCCCAAGCAATGCGAATGTTCAAACTTCCTACAAAGAGGATCCACTTCAGTGTCCGACATGTGTTGTTTTTAGAATGAATATGACACAAAATTCTATTCTTTTTAGAAAAATATTTTAAATAGTATAAAGTGGTTTTAGCATGTGTTATATATGTTATGTCTCAACATCCTTTTTTTATAACAATTATTCCACAGTGTCATTACTTTTAAGAAATCACATTTCAATTTTTATAAGTTATAAGTGATAATGTTCTCTGACCAATGGTTGGTTTAAGATTAAATAAAGCTGATGATGCCCAATAAAAGAAGGGCGAAACATGTCCCTTTATATTTAGTAATTTCTATGTCTATTTAACCACATAACCATGGAATTAATTGTATTGAATAGGTGGGGTAATAAAAATACTCCTTTTGTACACTTACTGAGAAATATAACAATGCCAAGCCACACTACAATTGACCCCAAGTAGTTTTTAATTCTCTAATCTAATAAAATAAAGCACATTAGATACAAAAGCGCCCAACATGATGGCAAAATCATTTCTTTTTTCAATCTTGCACTGTAATTTTGTGACTGGCATAATGTTCATAGTCAATTTCTGGAAATCTTGTACCGTGTAAATTAGGCCTATATAGATTTTTAAAGGTTATGTTGAACTTGAGGACATGGTTTCGAATGTATCAATATTCTCAAAAGTTCTGGAATGCTTTATATTCAATTCTACCTGAAACTAATCTCAATCAAATTGGAAAAAGAAAACATATCATCAAAACTTCAGAAATTACAGTTACTCATGACCTTGAGTTCAGCTGGAAAGCGCGCCTGCTGCACACGTCAGTATGAGTGGGAAATTATACAAACTTTTTAAATGTAACGTTGCGCAGATGAAAGGACTGCAGTTTTTATGACATCGTAACACAAAAACGTAAAATTCCCGGTCTAATATTGGGAACAAAACAGCAATAGGCCATCCCAAGACCTCCCATGCCTTTATGAACATAATATGCAACATCTGTTCTAATCTCGATAGCATAATCGATATGATAATACATATTAAAATATTAGTTTTGTGTTAAGAAGGAGCAGTTTCGATTCCTGCCCGAACCCCCAGTGATTATACAGTGCCCTGAGGGAAGAGCTGAAAACCTGTTCGGCGATTAAAAAAAAAAATTAAAAAGAAAAATTTAAAAAAACCATTAACTCTGGACGTTTTACAAGTATGAACATCATGTCCTTCTTTGCTCATCCCAACTACCAGACAAGATTTTTAACACAAGTTCTATCTCTAACATGGGCGCCAACAGCCTTCAGTATAAAAGGTCCACTCCAACCAGCCCTCCAGAAGATGCACAAACCTACGCTTGGCGGTCAGACAGACAGATACTCGCCAGGTCAATCTGGATCAATCTCCAACACCCCCTACGGAAACCACATCTGAACCAACTCTTCCTCCCACCAGCGTCTCACTTACAGTCTCAGGCACCTGACATCCTCACAACAATTTATGCTCTCTTCAGACCTGCACTTACGACACTAGTTGGTTGTGTGTGAGTTGTATATCAGACATCTTTCGCAGTGAGTAGGTTGCGGTGGTGGGGCACGTGAAGATTCAACTTTGTAGTGGAGCTTTCTTTCTCCATCCATGTTCTGTTTGCTGACTGAATGCTGCAGTGTTCACTGAAGAGAAGAGTTAACAGTGAGAGTGGAATGAAGGACAGGGTCCAGACACGAGTTTCCAATAGGGCAAAATGCTGGCAACAGGAATGAGTTAGCTAAATGTATAATGCCAAGTTAACTGACCCATTATAGAGGTAGAGCAGACACATTATAACTCTGTCACTGAGTAACAGTGGCCTTTCTAGGAATTCTACGGGTCGCATCCTTGCTATTCCACTTTGAATGACATTCCCTGCAAAGTTGGGACTCAGAGGTGTGGAACATTATGATTGACCTTGTAATTAGCTCAGGAGATTAGGCCTAATGTTTTGATGCCATTTTGCAGATTTGAGAAACTTTTTTGTACTTTTTTGTAGAGGCTAGTAGAATGTCATTCTGTCTTCACTATTTTCCAAGAACCAGTGATGTTACACAGAAGCACTGTACAATCGACGCCACGACTAGTGATGTATAATAAAAATGTGGACATTGAAAATCCGAGTTTTATGCACACACGGGAGTTGAAGGGAAACGGCGTGGTTATCGTGGTAGCTGCCAGTGGTGTTCATTACTGCTAAGTTGCAAAGGCAAGACAACCCATCACTTTTCACATGAAATTCTGAGAAAATAAAGTCTAGGATTCGGAGAAATATGGTACACAGTTCTCACGGTTCATTCACACTAATTCACTCAGACTTCACTCACTAGCACTCAGTTCTTCATTGCTGCTGCTGCTGCTGCTGCCGCTGCCGCCACAGTCCACAGCCTGCACACATCAGTCTCGCAGTTCAGGATGGTATTCGTTGTCCACGCAATCTGGCAGACCTCTGTTCGCAGCCCTATACCGATACACTGTGATCTCTCCCATGCTGCATCAGAACATGCGACGCTCTTTTCCAGCAGCTGACCTGAGAGACAACTCCACAAAGAAAGGTATACTGTACAAGTCCTCAGCTCCAACAGACTAGTACACTCAGTTCAGATTTTAACTCACACTGAGCTCACTCGTACTGAACCAGAGACTGTAGTACTCTTCGCTCACTGGCTGAGCTCCAACTGAACTGAACTGTCCCACATTTGTCCACTGCTATTTTATAAAAGGACCAACCCTTCGAGATACATTGGTTATTCAAATTCTGTTGAAACCTCCAGAAATGGAAGGCTCTCGGTCCGCAGGCTTCGTCGTTTCTGCACCCCTTGAGGTCTCCAGCGACGTAGCAGCCTTTGACAGTGACTACATTAGGAGCTGACCAATGCGCACTGATCCAATCCCGTCAGGTTGGTTGTGCAGCAAGTAGTGAGGCTCTGGCATGGTGAAAACATGTGGGGCAGGGCCATAATGGGCCACTCTCCCACAAGCTTTGCTCCACAGAATAGCGAACATACCAAAATACACTGACTGACAGAGCAAATGCAACACCAAGAAGGAGTGGTTCGAAAGGGATGAAAGTTGGGGAAAAAACAGAGACGGCACGGACGAATAATTGATGTTTATTTCAAACCGATATGCAGGTTACACAATGCGCATGGCATCGACTCAGTAGGATGTAGGACCACCGCGAGCGGCGATGCACGCAGAAACACGTCGAGGTACAGAGTCAATAAGAATGCGGATGGTGTCCTGAGGGATGGTTCTCCATTCTCTGTCAACCATTTGCCACAGTTGGTCGTCCGTACGAGGCTGGGGCAGAGTTTGCAAACGGCGTCCAATGAGATCCCACACGTGTTCGATTGGTGAGAGATCCGGAGAGTATGCTGGCCACGGAAGCATCTGTACACCTCGTAGAGCCTGTTGGGAGATGCGAGCAGTGTGTGGGCGGGCATTATCCTGCTGAAACTGAGCACTGGGCAGCCCCTGAAGGTACGGGAGTGCCACCGGCCGCAGCACATGCTGCACGTAGCGGTGGGCATTTAACGTGCTTTGAATGCGCACTAGAGGTGACGTGGAATCATACGCAATAGCGCCCCAAACCATGATGCCGCGTTGTCTAGCGGTAGGGCGCTCCACAGTTACTGCCGGATTTGACCTTTCTCCACGCCGACGCCACACTCGTCTGCGGTGACTATCACTGACAGAACAGAAGCGTGACTCATCGGAGAACACGACGTTCCGCTATTCCCTCATCCAAGCCGCTCTAGCCCAGCACCATGCCAGGCGTAGTCTTCTGAGCGGACGCCGGGAGTGCAGGCCTCCTTCAACCAATCGACGGGAAATTGTGCTGGTCGATATTGGAACAGCCAGGGTGTCTTGCACATGCTGAAGAACGGCGGTTGACATGGCGTGCGGGGCTGCCACCGCTTGGCGGCGGATGCGCCGATCCTCGCGTGCTGACGTCACTCGGGCTGCGCCTGGACCCCTCGCACGTGCCACATGTCCCTGCGCCAACCATCTTCGCCACAGGCGCTGCACCGTGGACACATCCCTATGGGTATCGGCTGCGATTTGACGAAGCGACCAACCTGCCCTTCTCAGCCCGATCACCATACCCCTCGTAAAGTCGTCTGTCTGCTGGAAATGCCTCCGTTGACGGCGGCCTGGCATTCTTAGCTATACACGTGTCCTGTGGCACACGACAACACGTTCTACAATGACTGTCGGCTGAGAAATCACGGTGCGAAGTGGGCCATTCGCCAACGCCGTGTCCCATTTATCGTTCGCTACGTGCGCAGCACAGCGGCTCATTTCACATCATGAGCATACCTCAGTGACGTCAGTCTACCCTGCAATTGGCATAAAGTTCTGACCACTCCTTCTTGGTGTTGCATTTGCTCTGTCAGTCAGTGTATATATTTCCCAAAAAATTGTGGTCTTTACAAGTTAGAAGTACAAAATATTATATTAACCTTACCATATAGGATTTTTCTCTAAAGACAAGTTAAGACATAATTTTGACCATATAATGCTTCCCATTGTGATCGAAGGCAAATAGATTCAGAGTATATCTTTCACAGACCAGAAAGAGTACTTTTATCAACTTCTCTTAAAATAAAATCAATAAAAATTCAATATACACATATTTATACACACCTGGATAAGGTACTTGACCGTAAGTGAAAAGTTCCATTAGAAAAATTCCATATGACCAAACATCTGATTTTATAGTGAAACGTCCATAAACTATAGCTTCAGGGGCTGTCCACTTGACAGGAAACCTAGCACCTGATTGAAAGAAAAAAGAAAAGAAATAAGTCAACAGCAAAATACAAAATTAAAGGATACATTGAAGTTTAGAAATTCTTACAATAATATTCCTAGTATGGTAATATGTAAACAACAATATAAATAACAATTTAATACTCTTAGAGAAGAAGTATTTTATAATCAAACTAGCTGCTGTACCCATTGTTGACAGGATAGATTTTGTACAATTGAAACAGTAATGCCATCATCTAATAGAGGTGAGGGGCACAGAAGAGACAGAGCATATGTCAATTAACAATAATCAGTCAGTGTCCAGTTCCATGGCTACAGGGGTCCCGGGTTCGATTCCCAACAGGGTCGGGAATTTTAACCATCACTGGTTAATTTCGCTGGCACAGGGGCTGGGTGTATATGTCGTCTTTATCATTATTTCATCCTCATCACGATACGCAGGTCGCCTACGGCGTCAAATCAAAAGACTTGCACCTGGAGAGCCAAACATGTCCTCGGACACTTCCGGCACTAAAAACCATACGCCATTTCATTTCAATCAGTCAGTGTAATGATCAACAGCATAGCCATGTTAAAACACTAGATCTCATGAGATCTCTGAAATTAAGCATACCTTCCTGAAAATCTGTTAGAGCTAGGAAGAAAATTAAGAGAAAACATTTCTTTCTAGGAATTTTTTTTTTAATAGGACAATCCGTTTAGGCACTGTATTCACTTTTAAGGGTTGGTAGTTACACGCTGTAGGCTGGAGGAGGAGCAGAAAAGAATTGGTCACTCTATCACAGGTAAACTCCAGCTCAGGATGCCTGATCACTAGGCCCTGGCCCAGCTTGGTGGCAATGACTAGGTTGCCAATGTCTAGGGTTTAAGGTACTTTGTTTATTTTGGTGAGTGTAATGTTATATTGTTTATCAGCTCAATGGGCACCCTCTGAGAATCAGTAACAGAATGTCTGTCTCTGGATCCCAAGATCACAGATTCAAAACAGACAGTAGTACCATTTTCTGCACTATTCACAATTATGTTGAGAGGATCGATCAATCAATCAATCAATCAATCAATCAATCAATCAATCAATCAATCAAAAGTTGTCATGATATAAGACACATAAAATAAAATTTTAAAGTATGTTTCAAAACATTTCTAAATAAAGCTGATCATTTTAAAAATATTAGCAAGAAATCATTTCAATTACTATTACAACCCCCACCCAGCACCTTAGAACCCAACCTCCTTTGAATCTCATAACATCATAATGCCAATTCCTCCCCTGTGAACCATGTGACCTTGTCGCGGTGGAGAGGCTTGTGCATCCCAGTGAAGCAGACAGCCGAGCCGTAGGTGCAACCTTATTGGATGGGTATCTGTCGAGAGACCCGACTAACGAATGGTTCATCGAAAGATGGGTAGCAGCCTTTCAGAAGTTGCAAGGATGGCAGTCTAGATAGATGATTGATTGATATGGCCTTTTAATAATACTTAACATAGCTTAGCTATGTTGATACTGCTACATGGCTGAAAGCAATGGGGAAACTGCAGCCGTAACCAACTCCTGAGGACTGATGATGGCTTCCTCCCAGGCAAAATAAACTAAATAAACTATTTTATACTTCCACATTGCGATCTCCGGGTGGGGACAACATGAGAGGGGACAATCATCAGAAAGATGGATACTGACATTCTGTGAGTCGGAGCAAGGAATGTTAGGAGCTTGAATCATTATGGTAGGTTAAAGAGAAATATATAGACTAAATGTAGTTTGTGTAAGTGAAGTACATTGGCGGAAAGAGCAAGATTTTTGGCCACGTTACTACAGAATTAATACAAAGCAAACTGGAAAAAATGCAGGGGTTGGTTTAATAATGAATAAGAAAATAGGGCAGCAAGTAAACTACTACAACCAGCATAGTGAAAATATTATTGTTGTCAAGACAGACACCAAGCCAATGCCCACCACAATGGTACAGGTTTATATTTCTTACTAGTTCAGCGGATAATGAAGAAATCAAAATAATATATGAAGAGATGGAAGATTTAATACAATATGTAAAGGGTGAAAATTATTTAATTTACGATGAAAGACTGGAATGCAGTGGTAGACCAAGGAAGAGAAGGTAATGCAGTAGGATAATTCGGACTGACACAAAGAAATGAAAGAAGAAGTCAGCTGGTTGAATTCTTCACGAATCGTAATTTAGTCCTCACTAATACTTGGTTCAAACACCACAAACAATGGCTGTATACATGGACGAGACCTGGAGACATTCGAAGGTATCAAATAGACTTCATTATGATTACGCAGAGATTCAGAAACCAGGTGTTGGATTGCAAGACTTTCCAAGGAGTATACGTGGACTCTGACCACAACTTGTTGGTTATGAAATGCCATCTGAAGTTAAAGAAATTTAAAAAAGGAAAAAGTGCAAGATGGGATTTATACAAGTTGCAAGTGTGAGGGATTGTTTCAAGGAACAAGTTTCACAAGGACTAAATGAAAAGAATAATGAAAACACAATAGAGGAAGAATGGGCAGTCATGAAGAATGAAGTCAGTAGGGCTGCTAAAGACAAGTTAGGAAGAAAGGAAAGATCAACTAAGAATCAATGGATAACTCAGGAAATACCAGACCCGACTGACGAATGATGAAAGTACAAACAAAAACAAAAAAAACAAAAAAAAAAAATCAGGAGGGGTAGAAAAGAATACAGGCAATTAAAGAATTAAGTAGATAGAAGGTGCAGGACAGCTAAGGAAGAATGGCTGAAAGAGAAGTGCAAGGATCTTGAAGGTTGTACGGTCTTAGGAAAGGTAGATGCTGCACACAAGGAAAATCAAGAAAGCCTTTGGAGAAAGAAAATCTAGGTGTATGAATATTAAGAGCTCGGATGGAAAACCACTTCTAGGGTAAGAAGCCAAGGCAGAAAGATGGCAGGAACATATCCAACAGAAGTATCTAGATAAAGAAGTAGATGATATGGTTCTGGAATAAGAAGAGGCTGTTGATGCTGATGAAGAGAGGAAATCAAAACTCTTAGATTTGACTACATTATTGTTATTTTATCTGCGTCTGCAGAAGATCTGGATAATTGCTAAATGGTATGTACAGTCTTGGGGAAGGAGTACGTATGTCCAATCCTTATCCTGTTTCTCAAAGGGGTCAGGTATGAAGCGAGATCCATCTTCTTAGCAAGTTTTTGTGACTGGATACCCTTCCTGATGTCAAACTCACCAAGAAGGTGAAGCCCGGTGCCAGCACATGGCTTACTCCTGTCGAAATGCATGAAGGGGTCTGCTCAAGACTTAACGTCCCCATCCAACGAATGAATCGCCATTAACAGCGTCATATGCCCTCAATCCATGAGAGCACTGTGGAGAGGCACGCATTCTAGTGATTAGAAATTATATACCACCACCTCCCTTACCCTGCCGGCCAACGTTCTCATAGTGAAACCTTTTTTAACCAATAGGATTCGAACTAGCTAACCATGGTGTCAGACCACCTAGACTTCAATGCCTTAACAATCATGGCCACCACGCGGGCTTATTGGGGAAGGAGTACAAGATGAAAATAAATAAGTCTAAAACAAAAGTAATGGAGTGTAGTCAAACTCAAGTGATGCAGGAAATATTATGTTAGGAAATGAAGTTTTAAAGGAAGTAGATGAATACTGTTACTTGGGAAGTGAAATAAGTAATGGTGGCAGAAGTATGGAGGACATACAATGTAGACTAGCACAAGCAAGGATGGTCTTTCTTATGACAAGAAAATATGCTCACTTTGACTTTTGTCTGGAATGTTGCATTGCATGGAAGTAAAACATGGATGATAACTAGCTCAAAAAGAAAGAGAAAATAATTTTTGAAATATTGTGTTACAGAATGCTGAAGGTGAGATTGATAGATCAAATCATGAATAAAGAGATACTGAACCGAATTGGTGAGAGGAGATTGATTTGGCTAAATTTTATGAGAAGAAGTAATAGAATAACAGGACACTTCTTAAGACACCCAGGACTTGTTCAGTTGATTTTTGGGGAATTGTAGGTGGTAAGAATGGTAGGGATAGACCAAGGCATGAATACAACAAACAGGTTAGATCATATGTTGGATTTAGTAGTTTTGTAGAAATGAAAAGATTAGCACAGGATGTTTTCACAGACAGACAGCTGCAAGGCCTTTTTATGATATGGAAATATTCTTAGTTAAACAAAATGATCACTTCTATAATGTAGGTAGAGAAAAACTGCAAATTTTGTTGGTAGAGATAAGGAGTGATGTAGGGCTCAGAGACCCCTTCTCATCAGATGTGGACTGCACCATGAATCAGCCCTTAGTCAGTTTCTATTTGTTGTCACCCAAGACATCCAAGGTGAAGCACCGGCCAGCCTTCTCTTCACAGACGATATCCTCTTGACCACCAACCCATGCCAGAATATCCAGCTAGAGTTCAAAAGATGGGTGAAGGTAATTGAGAAACAGGGCTGAAGGTAAACTGTAGCAAGATAGAATATATGGAGTGTGTTCAGCAAGAGCCAGGATTTATTGGCATCAAACTTTTTGAGCTTAGGAAGACAACTAGCTTCAAGTACCATGGTGTCACACTGACATACGATGGTGGCTGTGAAGAGGAGGTATGACACAGAATAAGTTCCACTTGGGTTGAAGTGGGGTAACATATTGGGAAACTTGAAGGACAAGAAGATAGTGATGGGTCGTTCATGAACGAACTGACTCTTTTGAACGACTCATTGGAGAGAGCTAGCTCAGAGCTCTCTCATTGAGAGTCGACTCTTGTAAGAGCTAGCTCCCTCCTTGCTCCCTGAGAGCTACCACGAGCCGACTCTTATCAACTGCGACTCCAAGAAAGAGCTAGCTCGTCACATCGACTCTCGTTCATTTCTAGCCAATACCATGCCTCAGATAATCACGTGACATACAGAAGCTGCTTTCTTTTTTATAGCCTGCCCATTCTAGCCTCTTCCCGCATTCAGCCAGTGCTCTGAGTGCAGTGGATGTGGTCTGTCTGCTAGGTACGTTTTTGTGTCATAGTTCTGGCAACTTGCAACCTAACGAAACAATGAAATGAAATAAACAACATGTTATTGAGCAATACTTACCTGTTCACTTCCTGTATGCACTCATAATCTATGAAGGATGTAGGGCCTAGTATAGATCCAGTAGGTTAGGAGCAAATAAACGACACAAAGTTCGGGTTAACTAACCTCAACTAAGCACGAACAAACAGTCACTATCCAGAATACTGAATATACCACTCGGCAAGTAGAAACGGCGTAGTTTTAATCTGTCTGAAATAATTAAGAAATACTCTGACAAACCCTCACCTGTTTCTTAAATGCAGTCGTAGTTATGAATTAACATATTGCCAAAATCTTTTGGTTTGACGGTACAGTGGATAAAATAATATAGGCTACCGTAGTTTTAAATCGAATTAAGGCAAATAGAAAATAACACTAGTTTTGGCTTTAAAATATAGGCTAAATAACCCATACCAAAGTGTATACCGCAGTACATTTTCAAATAATTATTTATTAATGTGTAAGGAGTCCGAATCCTTAGCTGGATGGTCAGCATTGAGGCCTTCGCTGAAGAGGGTCCCGGATTCAATTCTCGGCCAAGTCGGGAATTTAATTCTTCTGGCTCGGGAACTGGGTGTTTGTGTTTGTCCCAACACTTTCCTCTTCATATTCAGACAACACACCACAATACCAACCACCATAGAAACACGCAATATTGATTACATCCCTCCGCATGAGGTTAGCGTCAGGAAGGACATCCGGCTGTAAAACAAGGTCAGCCGGGCTGAGTGACTCAAACGGTTGAGGCGCTGGCCTACTGACACCAACTTGGCAGGTTCGATCCTGTCTCAGTCCAGTGGTATTTGAAAGTGCTCAAATACGTCAGCCTCGTGTCGGTAGATTTACTGTCACGTAAAGGAACCCCTGCAAGGCTAAATTCTGGCACCTCGGCGTCTCCAAAAACTGTAAATGTATTTGGTGGGACGTAAAGCCAATAACATTATTATTATCTATATATACACTGACTGACAGAGCAAATGCAACACCAAGAAGGAGTGGTTCGAAAGGGATGAAAGTTGGGGGAAAAACAGAGACGGCACGGACGAATAATTGATGTTTATTTCAAACCGATATGCAGGTTACACAATGCGCACGGCATCGACTCAGTAGGATGTAGGACCACCGCGAGCGGCGATGCACGCAGAAACACGTCGAGGTACAGAGTCAATAAGAGTGCGGATGGTGTCCTGAGGGATGGTTTTCCATTCTCTGTCAACCATTTGCCACAGTTGGTCGTCCGTACGAGGCTGGGGCAGAGTTTGCAAACGGCGTCCAATGAGATCCCACACGTGTTCGATTGGTGAGAGATCCGGAGAGTACGCTGGCAACGGAAGCATCTGTACACCTCGTAGAGCCTGTTGGGAGATGCGAGCAGTGTGTGGGCGGGCATTATCCTGCTGAAACAGAGCATTGGGCAGCCCCTGAAGGTACGGGAGTGCCACCGGCCGCAGCACATGCTGCACGTAGCGGTGGACATTTAACGTGCCTTGAATACGCACTAGAGGTGACGTGGAGTCATACGCAATAGCGCCCCAAACCATGATGCCGCGTTGTCTAGCGGTAGGGCGCTCCACAGTTACTGCCGGATTTGACCTTTCTCCACGCCGACGCCACACTCGTCTGCGGTGACGATCACTGACAGAACAGAAGCGTGACTCATCGGAGAACACGACGTTCCGCCATTCCCTCATCCAAGTCGCTCTAGCCCGGCACCATGCCAGGCGTGCACGTCTATGCTGTGGAGTCAATGTAGTCTTCTGAGCGGACGCCGGGAGTGCAGGCCTCCTTCAACCAATCGACGGGAAATTGTGCTGGTCGATATTGGAACAGCCAGGGTGTCTTGCACATGCTGAAGAATGGCGGTTGACGTGGCGTGCGGGGCTGCCACCGCTTGGCGGCGGATGCGCCGATCCTCGCGTGCTGACGTCACTCGGGCTGCGCCTGGACCCCTCGCACGTGCCACATGTCCCTGCGCCAACCATCTTCGCCACAGGCGCTGCACCGTGGACACATCCCTATGCGTATCGGCTGCGATTTGACGAAGCGACCAACCTGCCCTCCTCAGCCCGATCACCATACCCCTCATAAAGTCGTCTGTCTGCTGGAAATGCCTCCGTTGACGGCGGCCTGGCATTCTTAGCTATACACGTGTCCTGTGGCACACGACAACACGTTCTACAATGACTGTCGGCTGAGAAATCACGGTACGAAGTGGGCCATTCGCCAACGCCGTGTCCCATTTATCGTTCGCTACGTGCGCAGCACAGTGGCGCATTTCACATCATGAGCATACCTCAGTGACGTCAGTCTACCCTGCAATTGGCATAAAGTTCTGACCACTCCTTCTTGGTGTTGCATTTGCTCTGTCAGTCAGTGTATAAAGTAAGAGTTTTGTCTGTACATTGCTCAGAATTTGAAAAGAATGGTATTTCTGTATCGGTCATGTCCACAGTAACAAGGAAATGCACTTTTTACTTTTCCGTAATTTCTGTCTGTCTGTCTGTCTATCTATCTGTCTGTCTGTCTGTATGTATGTACATGCATCACTAGAAAACGGCTAAAGAGAACTTAATGAAAATCGGTATGCAAAGTCGGGGAATAAGTCGCTACAATCTAAGCCTTAAATAATTTTATTTACGCTGACAGAAATGGTAGTTTAGGGGAAGGCCTAAAATTTAATTTTCAAATATTTATGTTATTAGTGGTCGTATCGTAATGAAAATTGGTATTCAAAGCCGAGGAATGACTTGCTGCAATCTAGACTATAAATAATTTTATTCACGCTGAGTGAAATGGTAGTTTAGGGGAAGGTCAAAAAATTTAATTCTTGAATATTTACGTTATGAGTGGTCCTATCTCAATGAAAATTGGCATGCGTAATCGGAGAATGAGCCATTATAATCTAGGTTATGAATCATTCTATTAATACTGAGTGAAATGGTAGTTTAGGGGAAGGCCTAAAATGTAATTCTCAGATATTTAAATTATTAGTGGTCGTATCGATAAATACTACATAACCAAAGTTATATAGAATAAAATTTCCGACCATTTATGTCTTATACACTGTGATAAAACAGATATTCATGAAATTGTAATTTTGTTGCTAAGTCCATATCAACGCCGAGCCACGAGAAAATGGATTAACAGAATTTAAAATCGTTATATAGAGTTGGGAAATGAGAAACAACAGTCTAAGCTATAAACAAATTTATTCATCCTGGATGGAATTGCAGTTTAGGGGAAGGCGCCTAAAATGCAATTTTAAAATACCTATGTTATTGGTGCTATCGAAAATTATTACATAACAAAAGTTATATTGAATACAATTTCCGATCATTTATGTTTTATTCAGTTTTACCGTACCGACTATGGTAAGAGTGGTATTTCAGAGTTGGAAGAAAACTAAATGTCAAGACCTACAATATCAAAAGCGCATAGCATTGATCAACAAGTGACATTACATTGACCAATGTTTGATGTGATGTTCTTTGTCTCTTATTCTGCCTCTCAACTCCAATAGATGGGATTACTGCTGCGCACCGAGTATAACAGCTTGACTGAATATTAGCGGAAAATAAGAGGGGAGATAGAAAACTTTCTTCTTTAGCATGCCATTCCTCTGGTTCATACACTTTCTGATACAACTGGTACGTAACACACAGGTTCATCATAGTATTCCATCTATGCGATCCCTAATCTGACGCGCTGTTTTGAATGAGCAGCGTGCATACTTAAGGCAGAGACACAGTTAGTAGTAGTAGTAGTAGTAGTAGTAGTAGTAGTAGTAGTAGTAGTAGTAGTAGTAGTAGTATGGCATGGTATCGAATAACAATTTAGGCCTATTCCAAATTATAGCAACACAATTCACTAAATAACTCAAAATTCGACCCTGAAAAGAGCCATTTCTTAATTAAAGCCTCTTCCTCTTTACTTTTATTAAATTCTACAGTCATTTTATTCCAAATTAGCAGTGAAGGGTGGGTTTCTTCTCTTGCTTGGAGGAAAAATTTGTCTCCAAGTCAGATAGATTTTTCTGCCGCCAGTGTAGTGAATTAAGATTTTCCGACTCATCGGGCACTCCTAGGAAAAAGATTAGTAGAAGGGCATAGTTTATGCCGTGGGAGTCTCCACTATTCGACCCCCTCCCTGCCGAAAAAAGACGAAGGGTGTTCACGGATCACGGCTATCTGCAGCTTTGATCATTCCAGCTCTGGAACTTTGGACTGTTAGATCGGCAGTGTAGTCCTGTTCGTTAAAAGTGAGAAAATGTGCGGTTTTTCATTTGATCGAGTATTTTATATTGCTTTTAATCACTACTTTCCTAACGACGTTTTTGTAATGACCTATGTTGACTTCCAGTTAGGAAAACCACAAGGTCAGTCTCTCTGGGAATCCAATCCCGTAGCGAAGCACGGGTACATCGGCTAGTTTATTATTATGAAACAGGGCCAAATCCACATTTGCGGAACAGTTCGCACCTGCGAATCCACAAGTGTGGGAAAAGTGGTCGAAGAAGAAGAAGAAGTAGGTAGTGTAAGGAATCCCAATACATCGAAAATATACGTCTCATACGGTTCAATCGTTCTAGAAAATAAAAAAATAGAAAAGAGTGTGACCATACTGTATGTGAAAAAATGGCAAAATGCTATGCGTACTGTAGTATGTATGTACATTTGTGCTGATAGTAGTTTCCATTATTTTCGTTAAAGATCGCGTTTAATCAGTTATGTTTCCTACGATGCATTAATGCATGAAAGAATCTGTTGTTCCAACGTCGAGAGTCAAGTGAGAAACTTTCTGAAGCTCCAGTCGAAAGAGGATATTCTGGTGACATCTTTTGAGTGAAATGTAAACAATGTGAACAGGAATAGAGATTCCTCTTATGCTTATCTAGACTGCCGGGGTCGAACGGAAGTATTGCCAATATCTTGAACATACGTCCCATCATCTTTTTAAGGAGAATGGAACTTAGGCAAAGTAATATTAGATGTCATCAATCAACACTGTATATTTGTGATACGTTTCTTCGTTACTGTGTATAAAACTTTATCATTGGATTAATTGCGAATGTTGCCAATTTGTTTTATTCCAAGAGTAGCATGCCAAACTGGACATTGTGTTGCCATCTGTTGTGGGAAAGGTAAACTATCTTGCGCCATCTCGCTCCTTCAAATAAAAACGGGAGTCATGATTAATCTAGAAAATGTACAATCACACTATTTTGGGCTTTTATGAATAAATAACTCATGGCTTAGTATATACTATAGTAACTTACATCCCATTACATTTTTAAACAATTATTTATTAACGTGTAAGTATTGCCAATATCATGAACATACGTCTCGTCATGGTGCATTCAGTCTTGAAAAGCATAATTTTAAGAAGAAAGGAACATAGGCAAAGTAATATTAGATGTTATCTATTAATACTGCATATTTGTTAAACATTTCTTCATTATTGTATATAAAGCTTTATCGTTAGATTAATTGCCAATGTTGCCAGGAGTGCATATATTAGTTGTTCATTTGTTTTATTTCAAGAGTAGCTTTCTAAACTGGTCATTGTGCTGCCATCTGTTGTGGGAAATATAAACTATTTGCGCTATGTCGTTCGTTCCTGGAAGTCATACAGAGCAACCAGAAGTCATAAAGAGCCGTCTGCCCTAAACCGGATGAACGAATGAACAAACAAACCTGGAGCGGAGAGCGGCCTCTGACTTCCTCGGCTCGCTCCTACCTTCCCGCTTCCAAGAATCGACTCTTTTGAACGACTCTCAGTAAGGAGCGGGAGCGAATGAGCTAGCTCCCTCAAAAGAGCTAGTTCGACCCATCACTACAAGAAGATGCTGTTAAAGCTAAAAGGATAAGTCTTCAAAGAAGCTGTCTGCCCGTGCACAATATATATGCTGAAGAATGCTGGGCTCTTTGGGTCAAGGAAGAACACATACAAACCTCACACTGCTGAGACAAGTATGCTGTGGAAGTCATTGAGCATCACACTTTTCAATAGACATCCTAATGAAGAAGTCCATTTAACATGCAGAAGTGAGGACTGTCAACAAGGTCCACGAACGAAGTCTGTGTTGGGGAGCTATGTTGAGTGAAGAGAGGATGATCACTTAAGATGAGTATGGCAGATGTCGATGGAGGGCAGGAGGAATAGATGACAACCCAGGCTGACTGTGGAAACTCAAGTCCAGCCTCGTTTAACCTTCCTCGGACTGTTTGCTGCTGTTGGTAAGGATTAGATGCAATAAAGAAGCACGTATGTTGCTGACCCCATAACAGGATAATGAGAGAGAGAAAAAAAAGATACGTAATGTTAAAATGTACAATGGTTAAAAGGTAAAGATGGTCAACCAAGGATACAGGACTTTGGAATATTTATGTCTATATGTCTATTGGATCAGGATCAACAGTCAAAATGAATTGGAAATCTTATAACTTTGGCACCAAAATCCACAAGTGATGACAGTTGCCAGTACAGTACCTACCAAAGTTTATTTTTACTTTGTGTTGATAAAAGTGACTTAATACGTCCATATTATTAACCAGTCAATGACATAAAAATACCCTTTCCTTCCTTCCTTACCTTGTCGAGGGCAATACTCATCGTCTTCAATCACTCGAGCTAAACCAAAATCACATATTTTGGCTATATTATTTTCTCCAATAAGCACATTTCGGGCAGCTAAATCCCTATGAATCAATTGCTTCCCTTCCAAATACTGCATTCCACTAGCCACCTAAAACAAAATGTTACGTATCATACAGTTTATTTACCAGTCATTTTAGAATGATAGGACGTATTTCCAAACAGTACAAGTCACTCCTTGAATCTTACCTGAGCAGCAATGTAAATGAGGTCACCAAACATCAAGCGTCTGCCCATTCCGTGCCGAAGGAATTCAAGAAGACTACCGTGGCACATATATTCTTGAACAATATAAATAGGTTCTTCTTTGGAACATACTGCATAGAGAGCCACCAGACGGTCATGACGAAATTTCTTCATTATTGCAGCTTCTTCTAAGAAAGCAGCTGTTGACATTGTGCCTTGGCGTAAAGTCTTCACAGCAACTTCAATGTTATCTCTCCATTTACCTGGAAATTTTAGAAAGTTATTAATTCAGCTATTCTTTTATTTATCTACCAAATATATAAGTAGCAGTTTACTTGACAACTCCTTCTGGAGGAGAATCTTTTTGATGGTGTCATAAAATTAAAGGTGATTTCAACTGAGCTGATATAATACCCTCAGCTGCAGACAGAGAACTCTTAGAACAGAACAGAATAAATTGGATAATTTTATTGTCATTAAACAACATACAGTTGTGACTGACAAAGTTGATGATACAGTAAAATAATCAAATTTCTTACGTACAGCCGCTCCTAGTATTGTGCAAGTTCCTCGCAGGTTTACTTTTCTCATAAACAACTAAACCTACTGATCCATCAGAAGCAGACAAACAGTCATACAGCTGAGGGAACACCTGATAGATTATTTTTTGCTAGTGGATTAACGTCGCACTAATACACTGAAGGTTTTCAGTGATGTAAGGATGGGAAAGGGCTAGAATTGGGAGGGAAGGAAGGAAGCAGCTGTGTCCTTCATTAAAGTACAGTCTCAGCATTTGCCTGGTGTGAAAATGGGAAAACCATCTCCAAGGCTGCTAACGGTGGGATTTGAACCCACCATCTTCCGAAACTCACAGCTATACAACCCTAACTGGTCAACTCGCTCGGTACACCTGAGTGAATATCTTGTGCGGTATGCTTACCCAGACAAGATATAAGGAGTGAAATTGTTCAGCAAAGTTACTGCTGCAAACTCTTGGGTGATAAGGAATGAAGGCATCTGAGGTTCCGAATGGAGCAACATATTAAGAACTACCATAACAGTAGCACCAGTCCATTTTCTTCCGGGGTGCTCTTCCAGCAGATACCACTGCAGACATGACTGCGGTAAGTAGCAAACCCTTCCTCAGGGGCTGGGAAAGTGTTCTACGGGTGAATTACTGAGGATTAAATCACATAACACCATTCACGAGATGACTGCCACTGCTCTCTGAATGAAGGGTCTACGAGTCCATGAAGATATACATTATCATATTCAATTATCTAGAGGCCAGCTCCATCTGTGGTAGTGTGTTGGCCTCCGGCTCCCAAGATAACCAATTCAAACCCAAAAGAGGTAGTCAGATTTTTGAAGGGCAGAATAATAGTTCATTCAACACCCCAAACCAACAAAATTAATTAAAACTTAGCCATGGATGCCCAACAGAGATTTGGTTTACTCTGCCATCTAGTAGACCCAGAGTGAAACGGAACACTGAAGCTGATGAACAAGCAGCCAGATGGTGTCAATGCTTGCACACGGTAGCTGAGGCCATATGATGATCCATCATCATCCAGAGGTCTAGACTAGAAAGTAATGGTTATTCATCAATCCATCAAGCATTCAAACTAATTTATACATATACAAGTTGAAAATCGATGGGATTAAACTGAATATTTAGAGAGATCATTTTTAATTTTCTTTTTCATGGTACTATTACCCAAAACAAATCAAAATATTGTGAAAATGAGCATATTAACTATATGATAAACCTTGTACTATGTTGCTATATAAAAAAAGGTCAATGTTAGAAAAATTCTCTCTTTTGATTATACATGTTCTTTTAACTGTAGAACAGAGAAAATAAATAATACAGTGGAGCATAATTTGTTCCAGCAACATGCTTGTAATCCAAAGCGCTCGTAAATCAAAGCAAATTTTCCCATACGAAACAATTGAAACGCGGATGATTCGTCCACAACACAATAAAAATTATTCGCATAACATTTCTAAAACAAAATATAACATAAAACAAATTAAATTGCACTTTAACTTACAATACAATCATTGTTGGTGGGAGGGAGACGAGAGATGACATGAATAGAGTTACTGTGTAGCATAATTTCACTAACGGAATAATTGCTATCTGTTGGCTCACTGGAATTGTTTTCTTTTCGTGCAACTTTAACGAGGAACCTGTCCAATGACTGTTGCTTTTGCCTCTTTTTGAGGATTTCACGAAAATGTGACATTGCAATGTCATTCAAAGCTCCATCGCTCGCACTGCTACAGTCTTATTCAGGTAGTGTTTTATACAAAATTTTGCACCGTTTCCCACACTTTGCGCTTTTCCCAAATCTTAGTTGAAGTGAGAGATTACATTGACTTTTCCTCCTCCTCTTCCCCGGACGAGATCTCCTCCATAACATCCTCCTGTTGTTCGTGATGCAGGTCCATCAGTCTGTTGGTGGTCAGTTCCTAACTATGTTCTTCCACCAGCTCTTGAATGTCCACATCATTCACCTCCAGCTCAATGGTCTTCCCTATGTATGTCAGTCTTCAGCCCTTAGGCTGGTTGGATTCTCAACAGCTCTGCCATCAGCTGTCATAGATGGCCTAGGCATCACTGAAGAGGCGTACTAGGGAAATGAGAAGTGAGGTGGTTTCCCGTTGCTTTCCTCACCGAGCCAGAAGTTGCTATCACATATCAGTCTGCCAAGCCCACTGAAATGCATGCACCAATCAACAATATAAGCAACATTTTCACACCATTCATAGCAGGGACTGGCTGCAGAAGGAATGGCATTACTAACATCGCTCGTACCACAGTCACTTTCATATAGTCAAAGCCAAGGATTAGAGAGAGACAGATCAATGAAAGTAACAAAATTGCTCTAGCCCATACCAGACGACATAGTGCACTGTAAACACTAGGTCCTGCCAGCAAACGCATCGACAATTGCTGGCTCATTGTCACCAACAATCCCAAGAACACAGACAGGTCACAACTTTACCCAAGCGGAAATGAGAGTTCTCTTGGTGACCCCACCCCAGGCTTTATCGATGATCTTCAGGCAGTTCACAATATGAAAATGATTTCTCCACGGGTAAGGTTTGTTCTTTCAGTCACTTCAAAACATCGCTAAAATAGTGCTTTGGTGTATAGCTTCTTGAAGTTCGAAATGACTTGCTGATCCGTAGGCTGGAGTAGTGTTGGGAGGAAGGAACTTAATTTTAATAAATCTGAATTCCTCCAGTAAGACATCCTCAAGGCCTGAAGGATGAGCAGGAGCATTTTCCACAACCAGCAAGACTTCGAGTGGCAGATTATTTTCCAAAAGGTATTTCTTCACTAAAAGACAAAAGACCTCGTTCATCCATTCAACGAAGAAAATACAAGTGACCCAACCCTTATTGTTGGACTTCCACATAACATTTAACCGACTCTTCTGCATCTAGCATTTCTTGAAGGCTCGTGGATTCTCGGTATGATACATAAGCAGGGGCTTTACTTTTAAATCTCCGCTTGCATTAGCACACAATAACATGATTAAACGGTCTTTCATAGGCCTGTGACCAGGCATTGAATTCTCTTCTGCTGAAATGTAGGTCCTCTTCAGCATATTTCCCCCCAAAACGTCCTGTTTCATCGCAGTTAAAAACTTGCTGTGGCAGGTAACACGTGGTAACAATGAGCCTCTGGAACTTAGCAGTGAATGCCTCAGCTGCCTTAGCATCCAAACTGGAAGCCTCCCCATGCCTCACAACACTTTGGATGCCACTTCTCCTCTTAAAGTTAACAAACTATCCCCTGCTGGCCTTGAAGCATTCTTCGATTTCTGTTTACGGACGTGTACTACATCGTAATTTACTTATGAGGTCGGTGTACAACGTCTTTGCCTTCTCTCAGATTACATTCTCAGTCACAGTATCGCCTGCTAGTTGCTTATCATTCAGGCGAAGCAACTTTTCTACATCTTCCAGATCACGTGGCCATTGCTTTGATACTCTTTTGACTCCTTTTGCTCCATCTACCCTTTTTACTTCTTCTTTCTTCTTTGATATTGCGCAAATCGTTGACGCAGACTGGTGTTAAAATCTCGCGATATCAGCCACTCGCATACCTCGTTTGTGCTTTTCGATCATTTCCTATTTAACTTCGATCGTAACCATCTCCTTCTTCTGACCAAATTCCTTTTCAGCCTTCTTTTCGTTCACCTGGCAAATTGTTGCAGTACAGTTACAACACTAATGAAAGAAACAAAACACGTACACTCGTACGGTGTTGACTATGCGAGTGAGGCACACCAACTGAAGTCCAGCACGGGAGATGATTACAGACACTCTCCCAGGAAAGAGAGAGGCAGAGGGGAGGGGAAAACTTAGGCACACGTGAGGCTCGTATTGCAGAACCTCACTCGCATATCAAGTTGAAGTTTATTAAAATATTTACCAAGTTACTCGCATTCTGAGGTTTCACTGTAACAAGAATCATCACTATCATCATCAATGTCATCATCATCATTATCATCATCATCAAGTAACCCTTCCAGTGATCCCATGATAGAGTTAAGTTTGAACACACATCATCAGTACTGAAACTATGGATTTGAACAGGGTTAGGACCAAAATTGTCTACATTACACCCTGGCAATGATTTTTTAAAAAATTAGAAAGGCATATTTCTCTCAGAGCAAACTGTATTTTTAAATCTCCAATAAGATACTAAATATGTATGATGTAGCAAAACATTCTATGAGCACCTATAAAGCAAACTTCCCCATTTGAGTCATAATTTGGTAACTCAAATATAAGGAGGAACTGCAATGCAAGCAGAAATGTTACAGACTTATGAAAAACTGGACATATTATTTTCTGGAAGTTTTGTCAGAACTTACCATACCAAACTTCACCAAAATTTCCTTGACCTAACTTCTTGATAAGTTGAATTTCCTTACGATCAATTTCCCACTGATCACGCATATCAGGTGAAAGGTCCCATATCTGTGGCTTTGGTTTGGGGCAAGGTCGTGCGAGCACATGGCAAAGACCGAGGGCATTTCCTGAAAGTTTCAAAAGAAAAGCTCAGTAACTTACACCATTCAAGTTGAAGAGTAATTAGTCAGCTAAACCATTCTACTACTTACTTTGATATGCTAATACTAGAGCTTGAAGTGTGCCAAAAGTTTGGGTGGTGGCAATGTAATATCCTCCTTTGTCCATGGGCTTGATTTTGTAATGTTTGACATGGTGACCTCTTGTTTCCTCCCAGTCTTTTACACTCAAAGAAAATCCATCTGGATTATGTTCACTGTAGCGAACCAGAAATGTTCCTCGAATGTTATCATCGGCTAATAGCAGTTTTTCTGCTTCCTTCCTCGATATTTTACCAAAGAACCAGCTAAAAAATAAGTTATTACAGAGAATAAATATTTGTATATTTAGTTTCATTAAAAGATCTAAGGCAGCATAGGGGATAAATTCAATGAGACTAAAATACAAATATAACTTGCATTATTAGGACACTTATAGTAAACATCAAATATAAGAAAGTAACTACACAATTTCTCAGTGGGGTGTACATACACAATATCGAAAAGCTATTCAGTTAATTATATTTTTAATATCAACTCTTAAAACAATACTGATATTGCCAGATGTTCTGCAAATGCAATGAATTTAGGTTATTTATAATGCAAAGTACAGATAAATAGACAAGACTTTCTGACTTAACTAGCACAATGAAGTTAAGAACACAGAGAAGAATCTACAAAAAAAAAAAAAAAAATGTAATTCCTTTGGCATGTTTTAGATCAATTTCTAACCTCATATGCTGTAGTTGTTTGTTTATTTTCAAATACTATGAATATGAAATAGGATCCAAAGTATGAGGATTAGTGTACACAGTAAAAAAGAGCCTGTAATTAAAGTAATGGTGTCTGAAATGTATCCTATCATGCTCTCTCCCTCCACCCCTTTACTCAATAGTTTCACTCATAAATACATATAAGAGGCAGTCAAATGAAAACTGAACACCCGCCATAACATGCATTCCGAGCGAAAGGTGGAAGCATTATTGTTACATATCGATACTGCTATCACTGTGGCAGGAGAATTGCATAGCGACGACTCACAGGTTCACGCAGTTGTGGGGTTATGTCTTTTTTTGGTACGCAGACTGGTCTTGTGTGTTCATCCAGCTGTAGAAATGGAGGCAAGCAACGAAGAGCAGAGAAGTGTGGTTTGTTTTTTGGTGGCTGAAGTACGCAAAACTCATCGTCGCATGTCTGCTGTATATGGCAAACACTGCATGTCCATGACAAGTTTGCACGAGTGGCATAGAAGATTCTGAGGAGAAACTGTCTAAGTATTTGAATCATACAGTACAGCCTCCGATTGAGAGCATAATTCATTCTGCAAATGTGCTTGTAATCCTAAGCACTCATATTATTTTCTGGAAGTGTTGTGAGACCATACCACACTTCACCAAAATTCCCTTTTTCTTTTTCCTTAAGAAATAATTGTAACTACACAGCCCAAATATATGTACTGCAAGATGATATGCACCCAGGACAGGCCCATCAAGCCATTACTCCTGATATGACAGAGCGGACTGAAGGCCTTATACAGAAAAACAGATGAATCACAGAGGAAGAAATTTGTGTTCAGGTCGGCATTAGTCATGGCTCCGTGCATGCCATTATTAAAGATCACTTGCACTTCCGCAAAATTTGCGCGCAGTGGGTTCCGCATCAACTGATGGATGGACAAAAGATTGACAGAACTGTGTTATGTCTGAGTCAGCAGTACCACGAGGAAGAGCATGTGTTTTTGTCCCGTATTATCACAGGGTAAGAAACGTGGTGCCACTATTTCGAGCCGGAGAACTAACAGCAAATCCAACTATGGGAACATTGCAATTATCCCCCACCAAATAAATCCAAAGCTTATTTAGCCTAGTTTTTTTTCCAGGTTGAACCGTGTTGTTCTTTTCTGTACATTACGTACAGTTTGCCGGCGTTTCAAATACGTTGCAGTATTCTTTGTCAAGGCGACTGAAATACCCCTACTCGATCCGAGGTAATCAGTCTCCCAGGCAGCAATTGCAAATTGTACGTAATGTACAGAAAACAACAACACGGTTCAGTAGTGCGATTGCTGCCTCGGAGACTGACTACCTCGGATCGAATAGGGGTATTTCAGTCGCCTTGACAAAGAATACTGCGATGTATTTGAAATGCCAGCAAACTGTCTAAGTATTTGAATCATACAGTACAGCCTCCGATTGAGAGCATAATTCATTCTGCAAATGTGCTTGTAATCCTAAGCACTCATATTATTTTCTGGAAGTGTTGTGAGACCATACCACACTTCACCAAAATTCCCTTTTTCTTTTTCCTTAAGAAATAATTGTAACTACACAGCCCAAATATATGTACTGATATAAAATGATCCACACAAGAAGCAACTTTTCTACACCTTCTAGAACACATGGCCATTGTTTTGATACTCTAATGATTCCGTAGGGACCCAATAGTTCTTCCTTCTTCTTTAATATTGTGCAAATAGTTGATGTAGACTTTTGTGTACAATCTCACGATTCGGGGCATATACACACCTTGTTCATACTTCTTGATGATTTCCTTCTTAACTTTCATTGTCATCATCTTCCTCTTATTGCCTTCCTCTTTGACATTTTTTTTTTTTCTTCACAGGGTCCACTGCTGTCGTAAATATACTAAGTAACAGTCACTACACTTGGACACAAAATAAAAAATGCTTTATTAGAGCTAAAACTTGATTACAGTGCTATAGTAAACAATTCGTATAGATGTTGACTATAGCAGTGAGGAGGCATGGTAACTGAACTCAAACATGGGAGAAGATTACCCACATTCCACTGCGCGAGGGAAATGATCGACTCAGATGTGATTATGTAGCGTTCAGGAAACAGATCAGTGCTACTCACAGTGCAAAACTTCACTAGTTTATCAAATGATAATTCATTTAAAATTTTTGCTCGTCTTGCAAAACACTCGCAGACCAAGCTGCTTACAAACCAAGGTTTTACTGTATAAGCATTTCACGATGGAACAAGACTCCATTGTTGATAACGAGCACTCTGTTGATCTCTAACTGCATGAACAGATGAAATCATTAAATATTGGTGCAATGTGTTTTCCAGAATCATCATCTAACCTCTAAGGACATTGCTAATACTACTGGGATATTTGTGACCACAAGCAGTGCATTTTGACTGAGGATCTTAACATGCACCAAGCATATGCGAGTACATGCAAGAGTGAGCACTTGGTCCCTTGTCACTCAGCCTCATAACAAAACGAGGAACGCATGTGGCTGTAGAGCAAGTTAATCGTTAAAACTGATATCGAACCAATTTCTTTGAATAAGAGTGTATGTGATGAAACTTGATAGTACTTGTTTGATATTCAGTCAAAGCAGACCTCTTAAAACACTGAAATCACCATCGCAGAAAATCCAGCAGGATTGCAGCAAAGAGAAAGTGATGCCCAAGGTTTTTTAATTTGCAAGGAATTATTCATTCAGAATTCATTCCTGATGGTGAAACTGTAAACAAGGAAGCGTATCTGAATATTTTATGTCATCTGGAACAGTCCATTTGTCATAAGCAGCAAGCAGCCTGAGGTGCGATGAAGTGAACAACGGTATCTTTTCCATGACAATGTGTCTGTACAACGGTCCCTACAGAGGGTTACTCAGTTAAGTTTGGACGATTTTGACATTTTGTCCTAGGCATAGTTGGCCGCAATGGGCTCACCCACAGGAAACCACAATTTGTCCTTGAACGCTCTGATGTCACGCATGTGCTGATAAGGCATTTGTCTATAATAAGACCATGACAGATGCCACCGTAAGACTTACTAGCAAGCTTCTAAGTCCCTTATCAGTGCTACTGCGCATGCGCGGCTAGTTGGGTATATAAGCATGTGCAAGCTGCTGCTTGCTCATTCTCAGCAGAGCAATGCCACATTATAAATGTTCACGTTATCTTATGTATAGGTCCCCTCGACCTATAGTGAAGAAAAGTATTATTCATATTGATAGTTGTGCTAATGGCGATTGCTATCATGCTTTTGAGTTATATAAACCAGATGAGTCTGGTGTATTATTAGGTTGGAGGATGAACTTGTGTGTTTACAACTTAGTGACAAAGGCAAAGCATGTATGAATATTTATGTGTGTGTATTTCGAGATGCACTTGCTACAGTTGAACACTTGTCCGATATTGATGATCAAATTATTGGTTCTAACTTGCTTACTGCTTATGCATCACAGGACGCAATGACTGCTGCTAATAAATTATGTTGGTGTTCAAAAAGGAAGGCTAAATTATGGAGGGGACACGTACTCGATGTTGTAATAAATATAAAATCAGAAGAGAGTTCATTGAAATTAAATTGTGTTGGGTAATGCAACGCTATACATTAAAGTATAGATCCGGTTATGCTCAATGTGATAGCCACGGGCACGGAATATTGCCCTACATCTCAATTTCTACTGTACAAGACTTAGACGGAGTACAGGAAGAGGAATATTATCCCATACCTCCTTGTACACTTTCCAGAGACACTCAATAGTGGTGCGATGTCTAGAAGAAAGAGCTCTTTCAGGAGACCAAAGGCACAGAAATCCATTCGCGAGGCATCCAGGGATTTGACATGGATGTCATTAAACGGTATGGCACGGTCACCCGTCTCTGCTTCTTTTATCTCGTAGTAGGTGACTGATGATCTGGAAATAAGACTGTATAATTTATCCATATGGTTCCCGACATTTGAAGCATCTTCACTGTACACCCAAGGGACATCTTCGTCGAAATAGGGGTCCATGACATTCTTCTGGAAGTAGGTAGCATTGATTTTCACATATTTTGACACTCTAAAGATTCTGAGTTTACCCCAGGCACTATATCCTGCCACTACCATGAACCCCCTAGCAAACTTTTCTTTGTTTCTTTTGATGAAGTTTGAGTGCCCCTTTTGGCCTTTTGGGCAAAGATACATTGCCCGGGGCTTGTTGGTTTCATCCAAACAAACCAAAGCTTCACCTAGGGTAACAACCAACTGCCATTTATCCCCTGTTGTGTAGTTTTCAAATAATTTTCTGGCATTAGTGAAGCATTATTTAACGTGCCTTGATTTCAAAGCACGTCCACGTGCCTTATGCTGCTTTACCAGGTTCAGATCTTCTTTAATTATATGATAGACTGTACCTTCAGATGTGCTTGTGTGGCTGGTAAGGTGTCTCTCAGTAGGTGGATTTTTCTTCAGGACAGCAGCCTTTACCTTCTTAATGATGTCCGGAGTCCTGCAGAGTCAAACTATCTTCCGCCGCAATTTTTTTGAAGTTGTTGTTTCTGGCTGGAAACCATTCTGATGTAATTTTATCACAATGCCTACAGAGGACTTACTAGTGTTGAGACCTTTCACTTTACACTGTTGTACAATCCTCGATAATGAGAAATTCGCATCAGAAAGGACAACAATGTAATTTGCCATATATCTACAATTCGGCAGGCCATGAGGCAACAATGGTATGATATGACTGCACACGGCACTTCACTAAATCACAATGACCAGACAGAACAAAAAAAAAAAGACATGCCACTGCTTCCAAAAGAAGCATGTGCACTCAAGGTCGCGTCCTGTATTAACTGGGGCCACCATCCGTATTGGTCTCACAGTTTTTCATCAAACCTGGAAATTCTGTGCTTCAACATTCTGCTAATTCACCCAAGAACCCTCTATGACTTTCACCATTTTGCAGGGATGAGGATGCATATGAAAGGATCGCTTTCGTCAGCAAAAGCTGTATGACAGCAACTATGGAGGATTTTAAGAAACTTTACAAATGTTGGTAAAGTGTAAAGAGGATTACTTTGAAGGTGGCTGGGCATCAGTCTCGGATGATATTCACAATAAAGATTGATTAAGGAAATATACGCTTAGTCCCCAAACTTCTGGATCCTATCTCACTATTTTTTCCATTTTAGTGCTTCAACACTAATAGAGACATGATGATTTATACTGATCTGAACTGACAGTACTAAGCAACTAAGTTTGCAGTGATATACTACGCAGACAAATTTGGAAGTTAAGCATCCGTTGTGAATGCATTAGATAAAAACGACACATCTTCAATTGAAATTCTTCAAAAGTTACTGAAGACAGCTCTTTGAACAGTTATTTATCATTTATATCTGCCAATCTAAGCTTCTTGTGTAAAACCACAGACATACTTGAAAAATCCACTAACCTGTTGTCCATTACAGTGAAGGAAGTGTGTGGTATTAAAAATAAATTAGATTCACTCTCGGTTTCATAGGTACAGGGACTGTTAAGGTCAAATGTCAAAATTTGTTCTGTAAAAACACAGAGTTTAAAAATGTGTGAAGTTGCTCAAGTATTGGAGGGTGCACATGTTGGTGAAATTGAAGGCATTAGTGTTGGTGACATTCCTCTCTTAACTATGCACATCTGATATCCTGTGATGTCAAACGATCATTTTCACAGTATAAGGCGTTCTTCAGAGATAATCGGCATGCATTTGTGATGGACAATTTGGAGATGACGTTTGTTGTTCACTGCAATTCTGAGACTACTTCCAGCAACTAATATTCCAGCATGTGATTGGTGAGTACGAACTGGTACAATTTTTTCAAAGATGATAGGTTGTTTTTGCTATAGTTAAACAAAACATTACCATTTTTCTAAATACCACTATGTTCTAATAAAAAACTTTATATTTATTTACCTCTTGAACGTGAGTGGTTATGTAATATTTAAAGCAGAATATTTTTAAGTTTTTATCAAATATTTTTAGGTTTTTAGCACATAAAAAAAATATTTTTCCTTTTTTAGCACATAAAAATCTGCTTCCTAGTCATCATTGTAGTTTAGGTTAGCTTAATTATAAATTATAGTTCTTTATTAATTATATTTTAAATGAATATTCAACTTACTCTTCACTTTCTATGGATTTTTCTTCAGCTACAAAGTTCCATGGTATAAGCCCTTCTTCTCCTGTGGTTAGGTGTCTTACTTTCCACCAGTCTGATTCACTAGAATGGAAGTGCAACAGTATATTACAAGATCATACATTTGTTTCAAAATGGTACTAATGTTAGTTCCCAAAAAATAACAAAATCAAAATGCAGTAATGACGCATAACTATAATATTATCCAATATAGCTTAATCAATAGCTTCTGCTTAGGATACCAAAATTTTATCATTATTATGAACATTTAATAAAGAATAAACAAATAACAAAATTAATGAGTAACTTCATGATTACAAGTGAGTGAGTGAGTGAGTGAGTGAGTACGAGATCATCTTAAATCGTCAGTTCCATGTGCTATGTGTCTAGGAACAGTCTGAAAAGGGGTCTTTAGCAGAGACCATAAACAGTATGTCCAATGATTGGAAGTGCAGCGCTACAATGTTAAAAACTAGAATAATAGCACAATTTGTCAAGAGTACGGGAAAAAACAGGAGGAAGAACAATACTATTGTTGCTGCTGATGCTGTATACAAGGGGCTGGAGATAACAAGGCCAACAGCTCCTCATACATAGTGTGTGCTCTCTATGAGTGAGTGAGTGAGTGAGTGAGTGAGTGAGTGAGTGAACGCATGTGCACATACTATGGTCATCTTTATTTACTAGTTTCATTTCCGTATTGATAGTTCACTTATGTATAGACAAGAAAAGGTTCCACCTTATCAATACAATTTTATTACCATAAAAGTTAGCTTACAGGACCGGTTTCGACTTTAAATAGTCATCATCAGCTGTACATGCATACCTTAACATATGTGTCAAGCATTAGTTAGTATGCCTTTTCCTAAAGAGAGACGCCATGGGGAAGCATCATGTCTAAGTGGCCAAATTGGGCATGTTGAATGTAAAATGGTTATGTACTATAATTCAGGTACCTAAGTATAGAACTATTGATAAGGTGGAACCTTTTCTTGTCTATACTATGGTCATCTGACGAGAAGTTGCGTGCATGCGGGGTAAGGAGTGCAAAGGGTAGGCATGGCTGCTGCGCATGCGCCAATCTCAAGTCTCAAGGCCTTTCAATAAATATTCGGTTCCATACACGGTGATTCTTGTGAACCAAGGTGCTGCTGTGAAGTTTCAAATTGGTAGTGCAATTGCGCTTTAGTTATACATTTACTGCAAGTACTGTATAATGAACAGTTTAATAAAGAACACACATCTCTTTCAGAGAACTTGCACTGTTTATCACGACTAATGTTTGTAGCGTAGTGTACTACCTGTTACTCGTGCCGTACCTACAAGCTGCCGCGACTTCTCGTGATACGCAGATAGTACATACATCAGCTGCAACTATTTTTTATTGAACATATGTAACCTGCTAGGAACTGAATGTCTCTTAGTCCTAAAACACACATCATCTTATAGTAATTTCATCTATACAGCAGTGGTATACAGTGGTTCTGAAAAGTAGATATGCTCTGCTCTCCAAAGTATGACATATTAATTACCAGATGTAGGAAGTTCAATTTAATGTTCATCATTATGTAAAAGGAATGTAATCAAGCCATAATGATATAGGTGTAACTGTAATCTCATGAAAATTTAAGGACTTCTAGCCAGAGCATATGATGTCAAACATTTGACTTTTCACACAAAGTAATTAGTGACATCTCACCTCTAGAAGAAAAAAATTGAAATATTTTCTTAAAAGTTGCAATTTACCTCAATGAGATGTATAAAATTATTTATTCTCAATGACAGTGAACAATCTATATAGAAAAGGAGAATTGAGATATATTGCATTTTTGTCTGAAAATTGTGATTTTATAATAGCTTCTTATTCAGTTTCCTATATCAAAGTGCACAAATAAACAGGAATCGTGCCTAATTCATAAATCATTCATAAATCACCTGTCACTATTCTGTTAAAAAACTTTTTGACCTCATATATGAATCAGAAAACTCTCTGTCCTATTACACTTTTCACTCTTCAGCATCGTGCAAATTACATTGTGTACTGACCTCAAAACTGAACATTTCTACTGTCATGTTTTTCCCATTGGTTTTTCTACTGTCTACTGTATGCTCCACTACTTGCAAAAACTATGTATTAAGTTCCTCCACAAGATGTTCTGTTGCTCTGAATCTACTTGTGAAATATAGCTGTCTTCCTTGTTTTGTGATTGTGTGATGATGTGATCATAAAATGTGTTGGTGCTTTTCAATTGGTGCAAACTTTCTTAATGCTGTCAAAAATAGAGTGGTAAAGGCATTTCCTTCAAATTAATATATCATCTTCCAGCATTGTCGTTTATTTGGTGGAAAGTCCTCGACACCATGATAGGGCACAGTCTCGGCCCAAATTACATTGCACTTATTTCTCAGGTTTAGCATTTCTCTTTTGATTTCCTGAACTTTCTGGTAGCAATACAGGAAGTCTAAATGCTTAGACTGAAGGACATAAGAGGATATCAGTGTAGGTACAACTGTTGCTAAAAATCAGTAACAAAAAGGAAGTTTCAATGCTGGTTAGAAATTTCATGAAATATTATGTCACTACTACTGTTTCACCATCCCAATTTGAGCTTTAGTCAAATACACTCTGAAAGAATTCAAGGAATGAAGTGTGATGTTCTTTCACTATGTGAACAAGACGAGATGAAAAATTCCACCTGTTGAAGCATTTCTAGGCATTTTCTTTGCTGTACATTCTTTCTATTTATGAAGTTGTTTAGAGGACTAGTGAAAAAAAATTATCCCAATCCCATTAATGTCTGAAAAAATATTCTACATTCCTTGATACGTGAAACTGACTAAAGCAATGGATAAATATGGCCTTCGGAAAGTGTTCATGTACTTTAGTTCTTAGTTCACTTGTGCGGCCGGCCATCACAGCTGCTTCGTCGAATGTTTACACAACCAACTTGTCGTTTAAGTTATTTTTTTAATGCTATTTGTTCGGGGCATTGACCTATAGAGATCTTTTATCCTTACTTGCACCATAGGATATGAAACTGTGAGTAAATGAAATTGCAGAAGTGTAGTGTGTTGAATGTGAGGAAAGGAACATTAAGGACGACACAAACACCCAGTCCCCAGGCCAAGGATATAAATCATTTACAATTAAAAACCCCTGACCAAGCCGGGAATCGAACCCGGGGCCGCCAGGTGACAGGCGGACGCGTTGCCCCCTACACCACGGGGCCGGACTGTAGTTTAAGTTAAATTTAGTAACAATGTTTTTCACATGTTCAAACAAAACACTGGCTGTTCGATCAGCACTGACATCAGTGAAAGAACCTTTTGTGAACCTTACACTTTCAAAATCAACGTACCTCAGAGTGGTTGATAGTTAAGACAAATTTATAATGTATGAAGGTTTGTAAAGAAGAAGGGCAACAAATGTAGTGTGTTTTATTTTTGACTATTTTTTCTAAAAGTCAATGTACATCAAGTCATTTTGTATTATATCTGAAGTTATGCAAAATATGGCTGACATTTCTAGGTGTGTACTTAATGCCAATGTTCTCAAAATGGTATTTGTGAAAACAGTGCAGCCGTGGCCTTAATTACAGTACATCTCCAGCATTTCTCTGGTGTGAAAATAGAAAACCACGGAAAACCATCTTCAGGGCTACCGACACTGAGGTTCGAACCCACTATCTCCCAAATACTGAATACTGGCCGCAGTTAAGCGACTGCAGCTATCGAGCTCAGTTTGTCCAAGAGTTGTTCTATCATACAAATTGAGTCAGCCATCACAAATATTATGATGGTTGAGACATAGAAGCTATTCTGCTTCACTGAATACCCCTACATAAAAACACAAGAACACACTCATAACACAGGCTAATTATACACATTGTCCACGCTGCGTGTTATTATAGTTATCAAAATCATAAGAATGCACACTGCTACAAACATGGCACGTAGTCCACTACAACACCGGTACATTCTAGGCAAGTTTTTCTCACATTGAAGCATCCAAAATGAAACTAATTTTGCCTTGTGAAACGTAAATTGTAACTAGATACTCTTACTTTAAAAACGTTCTTCAATGCTATCAGCAGTACCTCACACAATCTGTTTCAGCATTAAACCAAATCACAGTTAATCATGAACAGTATCATAAATCAGCACAAAGCTGCTTCACTACTGTTGTAGGTTAGCAACGAGTCCTCTGCTTACCAACCTTGATTACTGGTGTGAATACTGTGCATGCATCACCTTGATCTCAACAGTGGCAAGCCAAGCGTTAAGTGTGTTTCATACCCTTACTACTGCAGAAATTCATAGTGCAGTATTTGCTTGCTGGTTACTGCAGAAAACCATACAGCAGCAACTGTATTTCTTTAAAATTGACATTAGGGCTTACGTTTCTTCTCTAATCCAATGGGTAAGCCTGGCTTAGCCTGCATTCCTACATTGAACCTCCACGGTTATATGTAGCCTGATATAGACTTCCCTATACAATGCAAAAGCTGTACAAGAGGCAGGAAGTGAGGCCAATCTTAAAAATACTGTACTCTTTTGTGCAGTGCAGTTCGTTTTTATGAAATGTTACTGTACAGTAAAAATTACATCCACACCTATGGCTGTCATAGGAGAATTGTGTATGTGATTGGTCCCACAGGCAATTTTCTTTTGAGGCAAAAAGGGCAAACGTGGTATTACAGAAGATATGATAAGTTTGAACCAACAGACATGTCTATACACTGCCATTTTTGTACAGTCTTATTACATCAAAATTGATATAAACATGTTATTTCAAATTATGGTAAAAAATAAAATATGACATGTAAATTACCCAGTCTCCAATGAAGAGCTATAAGGTGCAAACCTGCATGGTTCATGGTTCAAGTAGCTGCATGGAATTATGTAGAGGGTACATACCTAGCTTCTAAGAGCAGTGAGAATTCAAACCATCCTTCACTCAGGCTTTTTTTTTTTTTTTTTTTTTATTCTCAGTTTGTATTTAGGTAGACATCCTTTATGAAAATTTAACTTTATTTAAATCTCAGATATCCTTATTACAGAGTATTATAAATAAAGTAATTAGATATAATAAACATCGCCACATGAACATCAACTACAGACAAATATATTGCGTTTACCATTGTCAACATTATGTTGGACCCATTTAACAAAGTAATTAGGTACATAATCCAGTCATTGGAAATGGTTAACATTATCTGATTTTAAGAGAGGCATGATCCTTCAAAGCACTGTGGTGTTAGCAGCACAGTAAACCTGTCTACCCATTCCAGACACTGTTCCATGTATTCAGGTGATAAGTTTACAGATATCGTCCCTACTCTGGCAAACCAGCAAATCTGCAAATTGTCAAAAGGTTAGAGGAGCTGAAAGAAGTTGTGATTACTCATGTCAAATCAATTTTTATATTTAATTATTGGTTTCATGTGTTAGGCATAAGGAACGAGTTACAGATGTGGGACTTTGTCAGAGGGTAGATAATATTTAACCAATAAAATCTACACCAAAACTTCAGAAGTACAGATTCCCTAGTTTGTCACTTTCGCTAGTTTGCCAGAGTGGGGACGATATGACATTACTTTACAGAGAAATAAGATGTAATGCATGGGAAACAATGCTTATAACAAGAATGATTTCCTGGATAAAGACTACCGGCTGCCGATATATTTCCAAGGGTTGAATGATGCCTGCATGAAACGAGATGCCTGCATGAAATGATGTCTGTTGGAAGGAAACCACCTGTTCATGATGCTCCAGTGATGTCTGGTGATAACGAAGAAGTTGTCCATAATGCAATTGAGAACAACCCACAAACCAGCCTGTCTAAGCAGTTTGTTTCATTAATCAGCTCATTGTAGGTGCAGGAATTGGATGCTGATCCACTGTTCCTAATATAAACTGCCATCTTAATGTCTACCTAACATGCGAACCTCCTCCTCCTTTCTTCTTTTCGAGCCTATTTCAATCCACTGCTAGATATAGGCCTCTTCCATATGCTTCCATCGTCTTCAGTCTTGAGCCACTTGGAACCAGCGTGTTCCAGCCAACAGCTTTATGTCGTAATAATTAGGGCTCAGATTTTTATGATGTCATATTTAAATCATGGATTGTTTTCCCATGCTTAAGTTAGTTTAAGCACATTTCTAACATTTGTGAACATGATGAAGCAGTTTTTATCGGTCATATAAATGCATATTTGTCCATATTTTAGTGATGGGTCATAATTTGGCCAATTCATTGAATAAGAGCATACTTTTAGTCATATCTATAGAGTACTGCACCATATATAGTTCTGATAATTGCTTCATAATGCTTGTGCAGATGATTGTAAGGAAAATTGTTCATCAACCTTCACTTTGTGGTAACAGGATTAACCAGGAATGTGCTGTCAAAACCTGCAGGTGATAGGTTTCATATATACACCTGCAAAAGCCATCTGAGATGCCAAAAGTATGATTTACTGTGTGCAAAGAAGAAACAAATAGCTACTTTTCTCTCCCTCACTTCCTCCTTCCCGATAGCCAACATTCAGTTTCCTTGTTCTGCAGAGTGGTGGAAAGGAACCACACAGTATCTATGCCCTTGAACAGTATCCATTTGTCTCAGCTGTTGAGTAGTTAAGTGTAGATTTGAAGATGCCTAAAGTAACGTGCAAGGTTGTGAGATTTTGTTAAAAATTTAGGTGAAAAGTATTTAAGTACTGATATATTTTCTTTTGTAAAATATGCAAAGCAAGAATGATGGCTGAGAAATTTTTTGCAACAATGTAATAGTGCTAAACACAAAAGCAGTGCAAAAAGAGAATTAGCCACAGAAAGCAGACAACGATCGCTGTTTGAGAAAACAAGCAGCAGTTCATCTCCTTCGGGAAATGTACTTCAGTTTTCTATAACCTTTGTGAAATGGTGGTTTCTTTTGCAGAGGTACCAAATTTCCAAACGTGTTTAGAAAAGTGCATGACTTATCCCATTCCCTCCAAGTCCATGTTAAGAAAGAACTCTCTGACTTTCTGTTACAATAATACAATGAACAAAATAAGAAAGTGCGGCAGCCATAGCCAAAACCACCAACACAGACGGTAGATATGTGGAAAATATTAATGTAGGCATGTGAGATGTTTGACAGGATGAACAACTTCCGCATCATTGTTGTTTTCAACACTGCAATGAATTTTTTGCAGCCAGGTAAAGCAGAATGGGAGAATATGCTCATCTTCATAATGGATGCTGCCCCTTACATGGTAAAAGCAGCAAAAAGATTTTAAGTTCTGTATCCCAAAATGGTCTTGCACATGCACTACATAAAGTGGCTCAAGAGGTTCGCAGGAACTACTCTGAGGTGTTAAATTAATAAATTTCATTGTTTGTCTGTACTGAACCATAACTTTCTTCCTGCTAAACAGAAAGTATTGGATAAAAAACTAGAAATGCTAAAGAAAGAATCGTTTTCAAGCAAACCAGTCTTAGGAGCTAAACATTCTCCTAATAAAGATTTAATCAGGAGTTTTCTTACACCAGTAATCCACCTTTCCAAGACCGTTTTGAATGAGAAAGAAATGCAAATTCCTTCTAAAGGACCAAAACATAACTGGCCTAATTTCAACCTGGCCAGAAAGACCACAAAACTTGAGGTGGAATCGGAGGTTGCAATTGGTAAATTACCACATGAGGTGCAGGAGGAAGTTAGATTAGATTTAAAAAGAAAGTTGCGCAATAGTTTAGTTACTAATAATAAAGATAATGCCGTTTACAGTTCCAAGGACATCAATATTGATAAAAAGTGTATTATAGAACTTAAAAAGAAGGTTAAAGATGAGGAGCTCATTATCACGAAAGCAGATAAGGGTAATGTGATGATAATTATGCCTAATGATGATTACATTCATAAGACTAAACAATTTTTCAATAATTACAACTTTTTGTAATAATTTTCTTTATGGTAATGCCTATTATAATTGGAGGTTTTGGAAATTGATTATTGATCAAGAAAGACCCAAAGCAAACTCTACAACGCCAATTAAAACAAACATTAAAGAATACTTCCTTCCTCTTTCCCGAACAGAAGAAGTAAATAGTAAATATGAACCCGGGCCTTCCAACAGCGAGAGCACTCTCTAAGATTCACAAGGCCAGGGTTCCCATTCAGCCCATAATAAATTACAGACTCAGTACTCTATACAAATTAGCTAAGTTCAATGAGAAATTCCTTAAACAACACTATAGATTTACGGCAAACAAATTCATAACGAGCTCCATAGAACTGGTTAATAAATTAAGCAATTTTAAATTACAAGCTCACCAAACCTTACATTCATTTGATATTGTCAACATGTTTCCGAGTATTAGAACTAATATGTTGCTTCCTATTGTTTTTAAGAATCTAAGATCCTACAGTCAGCTAAGTGAACTTGAAATACAAGATTTCATGAAATTGGTTAAGTTACTTGTAAATAATAAGTACTTCGTCTTTGACAAGGTCATTTATAAACAGGATGGGTTGGCAATGGGATCTCCGGCCTCGGGAATCTTGGCAAAGATTTATCTGGATTCTGTGGAAACATACATGATGAAGAACGACAGAGAATTTGACAACATTCTGTTTTGGTTTAGATTTGTGGACGATACATTAGTAATTTTAGATGAACGTGTTAGGGACGCAACGGCTACTCTGGATGTACTTAATAACATAGACCCACAGATTAAATTTACTTTGGAGTCAGAAAGTAATGAACCAATTAATTTTCTTGACTTAAAAATCAACAGATCGGATTCATCTTTTGCTTATAGTATTTTTAGAAAGCCTACACAAATGGCAGTCACTATTAGACAAGACTCAGAACACCCACAGAGTCAAAAAGCTCTACATACAATAGTTTAGTAGAACAGGCTTTTAGGATCCCCATGACAAAAGCTAATTTGAATAAAGAACTCAATGTAATCCGTTCAATGGCTAAGGTTAATGGTTTTAGTGAATGCTTTATTGAACGTATCATCAACAAGTTCAGGTACCGTTTACAAACCACTTTGCCCAAAGACAAACCTAATCAGAAGGCGTTTGCAATATTTACTTATAATAAGGATATATATAAGTTTACTAATATTTTCAAGAAACATAATGTCAAGGTTTTGTTTTGTACTGATAATAATAATACACTTGTATTGCACAATTCAGCCTCAGTTAATAGATCGAACCCATATACCAAATCGGGTGTGTATAGATTTAAATGTAACGACTGTGGGTGCACATATCTAGGTCAAACAGGACGAAGTTTTAAAATTAGATACACGGAACATACCAATGCCATAAAATATAACAGATTTTCCACGGTAGGCCAGCATGTACATGATCTAAAGCATAAATTCACATCTATAGAACAGGACATTGAGATCTTGGAGAACTTAGGAAAAGGAAGTTTGCTGGATGTTACGGAGGGTTGCTATATACACCTGGATCAGTATTTTAATCCAAACCTTAATTTAAATGAAATTTCTGAAAAATCAAATATTCTTTTTGATTTCCTCATTGAGTTTTTTAAAAATGTACATATCCCGGTCAATAGGGCGGTGTTTCATATTATGCGTAATAGTTTTACCAGTTGCTTTTTACGACCACGCCCTCTGGAGCTCCAACAAGTTGTCGCTCCTCAGTTGCTCCTCCCACTTTGCCCTATTTCCCCCCTTCGGTCCCGACCAACCTTGGACACTTGATTACTAACACAACACTGCTCGCTAGGCTTCATTGTGCTTTGCATGGATAGCGATCTTTTGAGGTGAGTCACGTAAAAACGTTTACGTTATAAGACGTAATTTTATATTTTGCCTCTTCAGTTAAGTCATAGTTTATCTCATTCCTATTATTTTAGGTCCGCATTGAACTGGGAACGTTGTACTTGTTAACATCTTAAAAGGACCGATTGCTCGTTTCCACCTCACTAGGTTTGCTCCATTAAGCGACTCTGAAGATTTTATTGAAGTATTTTAATACGATTGTACGTCACGTTTTAAGAAGTGTGTTAAATTAAGCTAATGTTTCTTCAAGACTATTTTATTTTTAAGTTGTTATTTTAAATCCACGTTATTTTATTAGTGAGCAAACTGGTTTACATATGTTTTCATCAATTTAAGTTTTAAGACTCGCAAGTCTCAGACTTGTAGAAAATATGGACTTTGAGACAGTATAATTGTAACACAGTTTTAGGTTGTTAATATGGTTTTAAATTGTGTTCAATTTGATGTAGATAAACTTATGTGATTGCCAGTTTTTCCAGGAACCTATACCAGCTGATGATGACGCAAAAAGGCGTCGAAACTAGTTCTGATTGAAATATGTTGTAAATTCATCTAAACAACAGTTTTTATGTATTAAATAAGGTGGATCCAAATTATAATAGAAGTTGTAATACTCTGAGGTGGACAAATTCATTGCTAACGGCAAAAGATTTTTGTTAAGGCTTCACTTAGAGTGCAAAAGTTTAAAAGGTGCCATCACTACCCTTTTCCCCACAGCCCGGTCTACACATTGGGGGACTTGGCTTGCTTTTGCTAGTTGCTTTACGTCGTACCGACACAGATATGTCTCAAGGCGACGATGGGACAGGAAAGGGCTAGGAGTGGGAAGGAAGCGGTCGTGGCCTTAATTAAGGTACAGCCCCAGCATTTGTCTGGTGTGAAAATGGGAAACCACGGAAAAACATTTTCTGGGCTGCCGACAGTGGGGTTCGAACCTACTATCTCCCGAATACTGGATACTGGCCGCACTTGAGCGACTGCAGCTATCAAGCTCGGTAGAACTTGGCTTGATGCTGCAAACTATTATTACACAAGCTACAGTGAGAATGCAAAGTTTTTCAATAACTTTGACAGAAATGATTCATCTTCAATCAAAACTATACAAAAATTGTTTTCATCCACCATGTCAAGAAAGTCTACATAAAATAAATTTCTCTGCGATTTCAAAATCCATCACGTCTTGAAACTGTGGGTATGAAAAAGTATGACACATTAAGCATTGTGAAGCAACGCTGAACGCAAGTTATCAAGAGCAAAGGGCACAGTGGGAAAAATTATGACAAGGGCTTGAATTAAATCCCACGTACGCAACATTGTGTAAAGTTGTTGGCATTCTTTATGGAAGAAACAGAATTAGATGAAAATGAACTGAAACTTTCTACTAAAGATTTGACTTTTTTCCAAGTATTTCCCTGTTATGTTGTGTAATGTAGAAAAAAGTTTCTCTAAGTACAAGCTTGCTGACAACTAAAGACCCTTCAAATTTGACCATCTGAATTTGCATGTCATCGTCCCATATAATATAGTGAAAATGAAGGCTAAAAAAGGAATGAATTATTTGAACTGTAACTTTCTTAAAGTAACTGCATTTCCATTGTTCATTGGTTTAACTTTTACATCCTATTTTCTGAGTTTTTTTGGTCATATTTTGGTAATTTTTAGGGCATATATTCATACATATTTCAAGATTTTTTAAGTCGTAGAAATCCGAACCCTAGTGATAATGGTTATTATTCATCTTCATTATTGTGGCTTGCATGAGACTGAAATAAATGCATAAAAATATTCTGCCAAGTCCTGGATTTAAACCTCTGAACTCAAAACACAGCTTTGGCCATTAATCACTGCAGCTATGGACAAGTTTGTTGCAGTTGTCCCAATACTGTAACATTTCAGTGTCAACCTAGTTTCTGATCAAGACAGAGTGTTTCTTTTATATGCACAGCATGGTTCTATGTGATCATTCATTAATATCTACTTATTGCTGGTTTATCAGCAATGAATACATATATCTCAAGCCTTGTACCTACTCAAGAATTTATAATGAGTTGACAAGGGAGATATTTGCATGTTCGGTTTTAAAATGTAGGTTCCATAAATCCAAAGAAATAGGGGCAGCTGAATCACCTAATATAGCTACCTAACACTGGACCAACAGAACTATCTCCACTTTCTTAGGTACCATCTGTTCTTCATTTTGCATTATATTCCTTGAAGCATGTAGAACAAATCCTGGTTATTAAACATACACTGCTACGTAAATGTCTGAAATCATACTTATATTTTGTTTATTATATACATTCTCAACCACTGGGATCTTAAATGATGTGAGGATATTAAGTCATAATTCAGCCTGTGGTACTCTTAAGAGAGACTGTAAAACAACTTGTACAGACAAAGAAATACTGCAGAATAATTCTAGTCATGCTTGCTCTTCATCATTTTCATAAATGGGTTCACAAGTTGTAGGAGGATAAATTGACACAAGAATAATGGTTATGGAGAATAAGATAACTCACGTATCATCAAGAATTTCCATGTGATCTCCTTTAACAAAAGACACATCTGCTGCCTCTCGAGCCTGGTAATTGTAGACAGCGACCACAATGCGTCTTGAAGGACTAGGATGATATGGTGTAGTGGGAGTTCGGATAATATCCACTCCCCTAGCGCCATGTATTGCAGGTGGGCGGTTTGAGTCATGGATGTAACGAGGATCTCCTCCATTGCTTCCATTATTCCCAGTGTCAGAACCTTCATGAAGTTTATCAGGAAGGTAGGCTGAAAGTGGAAATATTAAAATGCATTTCATTACTAATTGTTTCATATGATTACAATCACACTTAAAGAAGAGACCATATCTGGAACTTACAGATCACCAACACATCATTAACTTGAAAAACCAACTCTTCTGATTACAGGAAATGTATGCTTTCTAATGAAAAAGCATATCCTATGTATCAATTGCAAATATAATGTAGTTCACTTAATTTGCACCAGACAAATTTCTACTTATTCCATAGGTTCATGTCAACTGCAAACTGAACAGCTTCAGCTCGTATTATGCAGATAAGACTAGTATTTTTTTTTTTAAGGTTTATATTAAATGGAATTAGAATTAACTATTAGAAAAAAAGAAAAAAGGAGTGCATGGTACTGTATTTAAGATTTTTGCAGATATACTTTTCTCAGAAACAAGTGAACCTATAATGTTTGTTATGGGTATCCGCAGTGTTTATATCTACATAGGAGGTGAATTATAATAATTAAGTCTAATAAAATATTAAATGCAAGAAACATAGAAAACCAAGCGCTCATTCCTTCATTCCTTCCAATGGCTCGGGATCTGGGTGTGTGTGCTGTCTAAAATTCATCATAGGTAGCGCTCCATCTTCCTAGACAAGCAGCTTGCCTATACAGTACCTACGTGAAAGACCTCCACCAGGCATCTTTGGAAGCCACATGCCAATGTATTATTACTGCGAAGTTTTTCCTTGTCTAAGTTTCATGATAGGAATGCTGGTATCATTTTGAGTTATTGTAAATTTTGTTTAGCATATAAAGATAAAGGGGTACGAGTAGCATGCCTGCCTATAACCCGAAGGCTCTGGGTTCAATTCCCAGTCAGACCGGGGAATTTTACCTAGATCTGAGGGCTTGTTTGAGGTCCACTCAGTCTATGTGATTATAACTGAGGAGCTATCTGACGATGAGATAGCAGCCCCAGTCTGGGAGAACCAAGAATAATGGCCAAGAGAATTTGTTTAGGTAAGATTTGTTATTTTTTCTCCACATAAATGGATCATATACATATTATGTAGATCTGGAGAAAGAATAAAGAATAAAGAAAAGTAAAGAGAATTTGTTGGGCTGACCACATGACACATCGTAATCAGCAGGCCTTCGGGCTGAGCAGTGGTCGTTTGGTAGACCATGGCCCTTCAGTGAGAGCGTTCCAAACCACAGACACTACTGCCTGAAGGAGAGAAGATAGTCAACCAGGGCAGTCTGAGTAGTGATTCCAGACATACCCTCATCTGGCGAGAGGTGGGAACAGGAACATTGTTGAATATGATCATTTTGGTAGTCCAATTGTTATGGTGTTATTGTTATGTTGCACTGGCGTACTAATCTCTAAATATTTGAATGTGGTACACCAGCCGGTCAACGTTATTGTGACAGTGTACTCCTTCCCCATGTACATCTTTTTGGGGGTGCACCCAAGTAGTTTTATTAGATTTTACTGAATCATGTGATGATTAAAAGAAATGATAGAATATTGAAAGACATGAATTTTTGGGGTCAACGAATACAAGTGCCAAAGAATAAATATTTCAAATTCTATTTATTAACCAAGAACTAAATTATGTAAATAATGGAATCTGTAAGATTAAAGTTAAGCCTTCAGCAACTTTTATGTCAGTTTTCTTTCCTTTTGATGAAATTGTTGGATCTTTGAATTTAATATTAATAATACTGCCAACATATTTTAATTGTATTATGAAAGCTTGTTATTATGATTCATCATAACCAACAAAAGTTAGGAATTTTGGCTATTTACAGTCAATGATCATGTTCAATTTTAACTAGCTGTCCAATTTTCAATTATTTGTAATTAAATGTTGTTAACAATGATATTCATTAAAACAGAATATCCTTCCAGATTAAAAATGATTCTCGGAATTCTTATTTATAGGCTAAGTTTAGTATAATAGTATGGTATAGACTTAAGTAATTGTAGGATATGCAGTCTCATACGTCAATAACATCTCAAAGTTTAATGGTGTGAAAATGTGACCCGACTCGTCGAACTTGTACGTCCCTTGAGTGGAGTTTTTTTTGCATCTCTGCATGACACCAGCCACAGCATAGTATGCTAACTTGAACCCATCCGTGTAAGGTCACATTATACTACAGACACTAGATAGCAAGATCTTGGTGCTGACATCATCAGAAATGAACAAGCATCCAGGATTCTCTCCTATCTTAGAACTGTCCGTCAAAATATGTCACACACCCAGATACTGGTGAATGTAGTCGTGGAAGTACCTCTGATGTATAGAGGTGACCACATTTACTGTAAGTCCACAGATTGGATATCCATATCCAGTCATAGAACCAGTCACGGAGGTACCTTGCTCGGAGTCTGCAAAATATAACTGCTTATAGCCACATCCAACTCATGACACAAGCTATCAATGCGAATTACAACCGGTTGTGTGGCTCTCGGCTGATTTTCATACCATTGGTGGTATTAGATTAAGTCTCTTCATGCAGGCAACCTTCACTTGACAAATGTGGGTCTGCAATGTCAGTCTCTAATCAAAATGGAGTCTCAGAAGCCTGCAGGGGTGTCTACCACTGGTAGGACTGTCTCAAAGGCAGAGCTATGAGGTCAGAATGCATGGATAAACATTGACAGAAGCGTACAACTGAGGTTTTCACCGCTGAGAATCAAAAACAGTGTTGCAGGGCCCATCCGTCAACTCAGTTGATAGCTTGCTGCAGCTGTCTCTTAGCAACTGCCATGCTACCTGAGCTGACACGTACAGCTAAATTATCTACATACAGCAATGGAACAAGTTCGGGCCCAGCAGCAGCAACTATGCCATTGATAATGACGGCAAATAGTGTGACATTCAACTCTGAGGCACTCCATTATTTTGAACGTAATGCTGTGAATGCTACCCAGACTCGAAATAGTCAGAGGGACGTGAAGTTCTCAATATATGCCGACAAATTTTTCTCAACCGGTGAAAGATGGAGACAATCCAACACCGAGAAGTAGTATCATAAGCCTTTTTGAGGTTGAAGAACAAAGCAATCAAGTTTTATTTCTTACTTGAAAACATTTATTATGCACCTATTCAATACATTAATTCAATTAGTTAGGACTAATTGCGACCACTGAAACCGTTATCTTCAGCTACTTTTCAACAAGATAAAATCCATGAAGGACATAGCCATCTCAAAAATAAAATGTCTTATTAAAAGGTCAACTAGGACCATGAATCTTCAAAAGCTGTACACATACTTAGTCAAAAGGAACGCATATACAGTGTAATCATACAGTACTATGTGTAGTCTTGATGAACAATTAATAAGGTGAATCAACACTATTAACACTATAGTATAAAAATAGCCATGCACATAAAATTGAAGATATTCATAAATACAGTCATCTAAGAAAGAAACACTATGCTGCTATTATCTCTTCCTTGGTCCAATAAATATTATCAATTAATCACCTTAACAAGATATCTTAAAGATGCTCACATATCCCTACACTGGCATGCATGGGCGCCCGCAAGAGGGTGGGGGGGTTGCGCTTTCCTCCCACCCCCCATAGAATTCTAAAAAAGTTGTTCAACTGTTTAATATCATACCAGATTATTTCATAAACTGAACTTACTGACAGTCATCTAGCATCTGTTATAACCAGAAATGTCTGTAAACAATTTCATGTTGCTGACGTTATATTGGTATTTATATTCAAGAAAATTTTTAATGTGTCCCACCCCCTGGAAAAGATCCTGTGGGCACCCATACTGGCATGCTCTCCTTTATCACATGTCCCACATGTTGCTGAGCCCTGGCAATGCAAAGGAGGTGTGACCAAATCTCTGACAACAATAAAACCTCATAGGAGCTGGTATTCCGTGTATGATCTTACAGTCAGGCGATACATTGATAGCTTGGCTCGTTCGGGTAGTGATTGTGCCTCAAACGCCAGTGTCATGAATGCTGGCAGTGACACACCTCTTCAGCTGCTTGACATCAGAAACCTAAGGCTCTGGGCGAAGTCTTCATCAAAAGCTTTGGTTAAGTGCCTGAGGACTACTTTACAGGAGTTTGAGGACTCGTACTTTTCGACCTTCACAACAACGGGTCTGAACATCATAGTTTTCAGTAGCTTCCTGCTCGGTCCAACTCTACTTGTTTTGATGACATTGGAACCATCATGTAGCTTCAGCATCTCATCCACTTTGCTGCCAACAATATTTTCACAGCCTTAATTAATCAAGAAAGAAATCAATCCATTAACCATGGAAGTAACCATTTATAGAGGCAGACTATCTCTATACACTGATTAGGCAGCTCAACACAGTTGAAACATTTATGCTTCTCAGAAAGACCTTCAGAAGATGCTACTTTAGGGTGCCACCCTGAGAAGAAAATGAGAGAGAAGGTTCCGCTTTTGGTCCCACGAGTGGCTAGGAAAACAGTTGATCTTTGACAGAGTCCCACATACCAAAGTAAGGCTGGATACTCCAAAGAGTGCCCAGTATCTGAAGCATCATTTCCCTGCTACCTGAAGCTTACGACTTTGGGAGGATGAAACCTCCACATGTGTTCATGCTCAGAAAATACACACACAATGCAAGGCAGAGAGGCTGGCTAGACAGCAAGAGAAATGAAATTTCAAGGGGTCAGGATAGAAGAGGAAGATATAGAAATGAAGAAAAAGAACATGTAAGTCTCTCAGGCAGCTCACATGAACACTTTGTTAAGTGTGGCTCTACTCCAAAGCCAATCCAGCATGGGTGGCTCTAAGCTGGCACAGTCCTCGGGATCAACAAGCACTCAAGTCCCAACACCAAATTGAAAGTTTGGGTGGCCCTGGAAGGGATAACTTGACCGGGTCTGCTAGGTTTAGTATTTCATTTTCTCAGTTTTAGTGCAAAAATCATACCATACACTCCATTTTTTGTGTATGGATCAAATATTTGGAGAAGGTTTTATAATTATTTCATTGTAAGCTGCTTTACTGTATTTATGAAGTATTATTCGGAAAACAATTAGTGCAAAAGTTGTTTGTTGTGTTCAGGATTGTCAAAATATTTTAAGGTAGTTTTGCATGGACAGTAAATTATTCTTTAGTGAGGAATAGCAGCCAAATGATGTTCAACAATAACTTCCCAATCATTTTAACCTAGTTTATGAGGTCTTGTCTGATAAGTTCTTCTTCCAACAGAACACTCCACATTTACTAAACAATGTATGATGAACAACTCCCAGTCTATTCCCAGGTACATCCAAAAGCATTAGAACCACAATACAGCATACTTGCACATTTTGGTCACCACATATGCTCTCATGATTTTTCAGAACCTTGTATTTTTTAGTTTTCTGTTGTTTATTCATTATTCATATATTTGATTCCCGTATACAATAAGTCAACAGAGTATCCTGCACTGCTATATTTTCTGGTACCACAATTTAAAAAAAAGTTTTATGATGTTGTTTGATATTTTATTCCACCTAATCAATACATATACTTTTTACGAATAGGACTAGTTTCGACCGTATGACCGGTCATCTTCAGCTATTCATTTACACAAGTTAAACTAACATAAGGACACAATCATTAAATAAAATGGGGTTTGTAAACCCTGAGCTAAAAGCATAAATACATTGTGAAACACTTTAGTCCACATTAAAATTCTTGAATTTTCATTTGACACTAGTCTTCTGAAATAACGAAAATAGACTAATTTAAAAACTTGATAGGAATGTTCCCTTTGTATACAGGTTGTGTCATACAAATTAACAATGTTTTAAAATAATCAAAAGATTATGTACAAATTACAGGCAAACAACCCAATAAAGGTTGTTAAAATGCTTGAAAACAAATAGTTTGAAGTGTTTAAAGAGCTACCACAGAGCAAAAGAAAACCTACCACTTTCAAAATTTCATACTTTACATTTTAAAGACTTCAACCAACAAGTTTTCTTCGACATATCGCCTCAATTATACAGCGTGATTCGGCCACCTCTTCCAATGTAGTTTTATGCAACCCACAATATTCATTCCATCCTGAAAACATCTGCCCTTCTGGTATACTCAGACAACACAACCAGATATCTTGGTATTTACCGTCTCACCATGATAAGATGACATAATGTTATACTCGTATTAAACACTGGAAGACATGCGTGTGCCTTCTAAATCATACGAACCTGACACGCCGGGGAAACACTAAATTGATACTGTGACAGCAGTAAACGTAATACTTGCTATAAGCTGCCCAGTGCGCCGTAGGGAAACATAGTGTGGTTGGTAAAGGCGTGGCGGAACGGGCTTGCATGTCAGGTGGGAGGTTCAAGTCCGGGGCGAAGATTACAAATTATAAAATATTTGTTTAATACATGCAGCGCACAATGTAAGTTCAATACCCGCTTCCATGCAAATTGTGTGTGAATGAATGTGTTTGTGGCCCTAAGAAGGGCACTACTTAGCAGGCCGGACACATACAGATAGGAAATAATAGGAACACAAGTGCCCTGACAATGTTTTATCGCAGCAAATGCTCGATGTGATGACTGTTTTAGTTTATGCACATTTGGGCTCGGTGTCCAATAGATAGTCTTGCGAGCTGAAGTATTCCAAGTGATATACTGTAGATGTTGATTCTCAAAGGGAACCTGAAATAATTGTCCCAAATGAGTAAATTTATATTCCAATATAAATGGTTCGTTATTGGACATTATAAATTTTCCACCTAACTCATTCCTGGTTGCCAGCGTTTCGCCCCCGTGTGCTAAGCTGGGCTCATCAGTTGGTACATAGCACACCCACCAAGTGTAATTGCTCGGCAGGCGTCCGTGATGGGTTGCTGGAGGTGGTCGGAGTTTTACAACGCTTGAGTGTAAATGACGTTCTTCAAATGTCCCCAAAAGAAGAAGTCAATGGCGTTAAATCTGGTGATCTGGTGGGCCAAGAATCAAGGCCTCCTCGTCCTATCCATTTCCCTGGCAGTTCCTCGTTCAGATAGTTATGAACGGGCAAAGTTGATTGTGACAGAGCTCCATCCTGTTGCAACCACATCGTCAAACGGTTGTGCACGGGCGCATCCCCCAGCAGCGGTGGGAGTTCCTGACGCAGAAAGTGCAGGTAGCATGGGCCCGTCCAATAGCCCTCAAAGAAATAAGGTCCAATCAGGCGATCCCCCAAGTTTCCACACCAAACATTCACTCCCCATCATACTTGATGCTGCACCCAGTGAGGATTGTCCAGATTTCAATAGTGAATGTTGTGGCAATTGATGTTCGTCCGAGAACAAGATATGCAATACAAATGCTGCATCGTTGTCCAGCCTGCCTAATAGCCACCGACAGAACTCCATTTGAGCTTCAATATCCCGCCCCTGGAGCTCTTGCTGTAGCTCGAGATGGTATGGGTGAAATATGTTCATGCAGTATTCGTCAGACGGACGGCTAGCTGATGTTCACCTGTCGTGCAATCGCTCCTGTACTGATGTGTGGATTATTACAAGCTACCTCCAGAAGGGCCTCTTCTGTTTCACCCGATGTAACGGGCCTATCACGGACTGGTGGCTGGTTGAAAATCACGCCTGTTGTCCTTAGGCGTCTTTCAACATAGCGGAATGTTGTAGCAGCCTGGTATCGCCTGTCGGGATACTGTTCCTGGTACAGACGTAGTACCTCACCCGTGTTTTGTCTTGCTTCCCCATAAATGAGGAGCAAGTGAATGTATTCCTCTGTGGAAAACATGACAAATGACAGCAGAGATATTACAGTACATTCAGACCCTAACCAGTATGCGCAGGGCACAAGATGAATAACTGCGTCATTCTAGTGTTTGAATGTGGCAAACGTGGGCCTGCATTTACGTATTCAAACATACCAATGAAAAAATATTTGAACGATGCAGGATTTGAACAGCCGCCGGCACATTCTGTCGATTGCTAAGCGAACGCCTAACCACATCCGCTACGCTACACTGCTGGAAGCATGCTGGTAGTACGATGAGAGCAGAGTACATACGCCATCCGGTTCAATGTTTAAGACATTAATTACCGTACTGTTACCTTGTTTTATGCATTGATTCCCCTCTTCGTTACACCCGGTTACGAGGCACGACACATAGTTACATGGTAAAAGGACGTTGCTACATGATTTCAAGGCATCATGTTTTGTGAACGGATGATTAGGTATTTTGTTAGGGTTCAGAATTGTGTGAAAAATTTGCTCAATGAACATTAGTACCATACAGTAAGCCTGCAGGGGAATAGCACCCCTATAACCATGTGCATGTTATTTGGGCTGCAGCGAACAATATTGGAAGGGGCTGCTGAATACTAGTTTTGTTACTAGTTTTACATTGTAGTGACTACCTTTCTATGGCTTTTTGGAGATGGTGAGAATTTGTCTCACAGGCATTCTTTTACATGCCCATAAATCTAGCAGCACAAGGCTGGCATATTTCAGTACCTTCAAATACCACTGACCGAGCCAGGATAAAATCCGCTAACTTCAGCTCGGAAGGCTTAAGCTTCTATTTTACCTAAGCCACTCAGTATGGCAATTAATTTAAATGTTTTCAAGACAAATAAATTTTACGGTAAAAAGAACAGAATTAATTATAAATCTTAATAGCTAACAATAAGAATCTTATGGTCTCGGCTACCATGCGCAGGCAATTTGATACCATCTAAGCTGCCTGCTCGTCTTGTCTGATATTCTGTTTTACTCTACCAGATGGCAGATCTCTGTTGGGTGACCTACGGCTGAGTTTTGAAATAATTTTGTTGACTGAACACCACATGTGTTGCCAGAGATCTTTTATAGTTATATTTTGGCATCGTACAACATGGAGTGTCGAATGAATTTTTAAAATCTGGCCACCTTTGCCAGGTTTGAACCCATGATTTTGGGATCCAGAAGATGACATTCTACCACTGATCCACAGACAGAGCTAATCAAAATATTATCCAACTGATGACAGAGGATGTGGCCTTCGTAACATTCTTCATAGATCCCTGGAAATGTGGTACTGGTCACTTGCGCACAATATGGTACAACCTTGATAGTTCTCGCTGCAACCAAATAGTGCAGACGGTAAAATCGGCCATTTGTATGTCAACTTACACTGGGCATCAACCACTCTTATTTGGTTGAGACCAGTTCATGCCCTCTGAGAAAGGGCTTCTCCTAGTAGTCCTTGCAAGGGGTTAATAATATCAGGATGATTAGTAGTTATCTTCATTTCCTTCTCCATGCTCCATTTAAGATAAATCGTTTCTAAATACCTGCATTCTCCCAGATTTTTTTCACAATTTTAACCTTGAGATTCCTTAGTGATGAATATGGAGCACTTGTGGGTGACAGAGGTTACGGATCTTCTCTCATTCTTTTACCACTGCCCTTTATAGCCATGATTCAGGTAGGGCAACATTCCTTGGCACATGTAACCATGGTGTTGGGATACTTCTTAGTTTGAAATAATTGACTAAAAGTAATTGAGTTACAGTAATTTTTACTTGTAATTGTTACTTTTCACAAAATGTAATTTTTTACTTGTAACTTACTTCTTGAAATGAAACTCTAAATGTTACATTCTAGTAATCTATATACATTGCATCGAGTGTTCAGCATTTTTGGAGCCCCAGCACTCACATGGGCATGACGCCGAGGCCATAAGGCCAAGGATATGACGCACAATCGTTCATTTACTCAGAGCTTGTACTGATTATCGGTTGAGATTTAGACAATTATTGTGTATCACGTGGTCGAGAACAGAACTGGAATATAAGTGACGATGAAGGGGTTAAGAAATTACCATTTGCCTATTTGAACAAATAATCTGAAATAGTCAGCCCTGAAAATAATGAAAACACGAATGTGACATACAAACTTTGCTCCGGAGCGATCATTTTGAAAGTATGTTTAGTCTCTTTCAGTGATGATAGCAACTAAATGTCTCTATTCTAAAGAACACAAAATGCAGTAATGTATCTTTCTTCTTAAAAACTTTAGTATCGTTCCAGCCCCATGTAAAAAGAAATGTCACTGATTTTCTTAAGACACATATTCTGTGAAGTAATCACAATTGTAATTTGACTGACTACTTGTTAAAAAAGTAGGTAATTAGTAATTGAGTAAAATATTTCTCAGGTAACTGTAATTAGCCCAATTACTTTTACTATGTAATTTTTTCTTCACTGCTTACAGTTCAGTTTAATCTTGAAACTTGTACTTCGGTAACATTCTGCTGTTGAAAAGACCAAAGCTGTAGCTGCAGAGTGCTGACTTGGACTTCATGTAGTGCCAGGATCGATGTAATATTTTGGATGTTCTATGTTTTTAGATTTCTGATTAATCAGTATTTTAGGTTTTTTGTGTATCAGAGAACAATCTAACGTAACTTGGGGTCAAGATTGCGTCCTACTTTTTTCCCACAGAACAAAACATTTAGTTGTTTAGTAGTTTCAGAATTATTAAACCCGACTCCCCAGCCGAATGATCATCAGCGTATTGCCCTTCATTTTGGGGGCCCCGGATTAGATTTCTGGTCGGATTGAGGATTTTAACCTTGTATGTTTAATTTCTCTGGCTTGGGAGCCAGGTGTTTCTGTTCTGCCTCAAATGTATAAACTCAATTCATCAAGTCAATTCATAATTAATAATCAGAAGCATACGAAATTGTAGCTGGCTACATGGTTGGTAATACATCAGAAGTTGAGTTACACAGACAACTTGGCCACTGTTATTCAAAACAAAATATCTGAAAGAAGGAGGGGAAATTACAACAGAAGATTTAGAGGAATTTAACAAATACTACAAAAATTTACTTTATGTGCATTTCATCTTAATAAAGGTGTGGGGGTTTTCTCCAAAGACTGTTCATTGTACATTAATAACCATCACTAACTTCTCAACGTGTCATCATGAAGCAAATAATCTAAATCCACATAACACAATTCCAGCCAATGCCAAGTTAAGTAATGAAACCCCAAGTACAGTAACACCATTGCATTTCCTCCATTCTGTTCAGCACATATTTCACAAGGAAACAGTGAAATTTGAACTAATGACATAGCAGTGAAAGGCCGATGTAAACAATACCAGCCCATATTATTCCAATCAGTAAATTACCATTGGAGCTGATAATCTTGTAGTTATTCAATCTTAAAACAATGAACAATACTACCATCATAAATGCAAATGTGGTAGGTCTTTAAATATAACTCAGAGTGTTTAGAAACTCTGAACAAAAACTATGGCCCCAATACATAATTTAAAATCCAACTCTTTTATGTAGAGCAAAAAGCATGCAAGTGAATGGGCTGTTAAGGATGGAAACACACAAATAATGTCAGCCATCAACATACCACATTGTGAGTAAACACAAAAACCTAACCATGGTACAACAGACTGCTGCCCTTCCATATGGCCTGGACCCTGGAGAAACTTCAGTGCCAAGTGGTAGGTGTGATGACCTGAATCATAATGCTCGGCTTTCTTAAGTGGGTCCGCTGCCTCTCACATCAGATAGCTCCCCTGATGGTCTCACAAGGTTGAAAACACCCTGTTTTAGCCTTCAGTCCAGAATTAAAATCCCTGGACTGGTCGGTAATTGAACCCAGGACTTCTGGGTACGAGGCAGGCATGCTACTCCTACACCATGAGACTAACATTGTGAGTAAAGATCAGTGCTAATTATGCAAGTACATGCCAAGTTAGATAATGCTTCACTTTTACCTAATAATGTATTATAACACAAAACTTTCAATGATTTACACAAAACCTACCAAAATGACCATTGGGCTTGGGTTTACTGCAGCACATCCCCATCTTCAGAAGCAATGTTCAAACACATTCAGTCACTCAAACACCCACTTCCTCACTTGTTATAGTCCCCATGGTACTAAACACAACTTTTTCCTAGTGGTTTCCTTCCTTCATTTCCTCTTCTTCTTCAACATACATTTCACTCTTCTTCACAGCCATGGGCAAGAAGCTGCCACTAGTGTTACTCAGCCAACCACACTAACTGCAACAGGAAATATAGTCATTCACACATTATCATAATTATTATGATAAGATACAAATCATGAACACAATGGACAAAGTTAAAAATGTTGTCTGTACAAGGAAAAGAAGGTATCTAATACAACAATGTATATATAAGAGTTTTGTCTGTACATTGCTCAGAATTTAAAAAGAATGGTATTACTGTACCGCTCATATTCACAGTACCAAGGGAATACACTTTTTACTTTTCCGTAATTTCTGTCTGTCTGTCTGTCTGTCTGTCTGTCTGTCTGTCTGTCTGTCTGTCTGTCTGTCTGTCTGTCTGTCTGTCTGTATGTATGTATGTACACACATCGCGAGAAAGCGGCTGAAGAGAATTTAATGAAAATCGGTATGTAAAGTCGGGGAATGAGCCACTACAATCTAGGCTATAAATAATTTTATTCACGCTGACTGAAATGGTAGTTTAGGGGAAGGCCTAAATCTCAAATATTTATGTTATTAGAGGTCCTATTAATAAATACTACATAAGTTATATAGAATTAAATTTCTGATAATTTATGTCTTATACATTTTTACCGTACCAGCTATGATAACAGAGATATTCATGTAGGCCTATTTGTATTTCTTTGCTACATCCTTATCAATGCCGAGCCACGAGAATATGGGTAAAGAGAATTTAATGAAAATCGGTACCGGTATATAGAGTCAGGAGTAAGAAACTGCAGTCTAAGCCATAAACAATTTTATTTGTTCTGGGTGAAATGGTAGTTTAGGGGAAGGCACCTAAAATTTAATTTTTAAATACTGGTACCTATGTTATTGGTCCTATCAAAAAGTACTACGTAACAAAAAATATAGAGAATACAATTTCCAATCATTTGTGTTTTACTCAGTTTTACCGTACCGACTATGGTAAGAGTGGTATTTCAGAGTCTGAAGAAAACCAAATGTGAAGGCCTACAATATCGAAAGCTCATAAAATTGATCAATAATTACATTACATTGACCATTGTTAGTTGTGATATTCTTTGTCTCTTTTGCTGCCACTCATCTCCGATAGATGGAATTACTGTTGTGTACCGAGTATAACAGCCTGCCTGAATATTGGCGGGAAATAGTTAGGGCGTTAGATTACTTTATTCTTTAGCATGCCATTCCTCTGGTTCATTCAATTTCTGATACTGCTGGTACGTAACACACTGGTTCATCATAGTATTCCAGCCATTCCATCCCTACTCCGACGCGCTGACAGGAATGAGCAGTGTGCATACATAACGGAATAATAGCAGAGGCTCACTTATGACCTGGTCTAGAATTACAATTTCGGCCTATTCCAAATTATAGCACCACAATTCACATAGCAACTCAAAATTCAACCCTGAAAAGAGCCGTTTCTTAAGCAAAGCTTCTTCCTCTTCACTTTTATTACATTCTAAATTCATTTTATTCCAAATTACCAGTGAAGAGGGAAGTTTCTCCTCTGGCTTGGAGGAAATATTTGCCTCCAAGTCCGATAGTGTTTTCCCCCGCCAGTGTAATGAATTGAGATTTTCCGATTCATCGGCTACTCCTATTGAATAGATGAGTAAAAGCATATAGTTTCTGCCCTGGGACTCTACACTACTCGCCACCCCACTCCCCCCACCCCCCTGGAAATTAAAGAGAGTCCATGGTTCGCGCCTGTCTGCGGCCTGGTCATTCCAGCTCTGGAACTTTGGACTGTTGGATCGGCAACGTAGCACTGTTTGTTAAAGTTTAAAAATGTGTGATTTTTCATTTGATCGAGTATTTCATATGACAGCACTGCTTTTAATCGCGACATATCTACTGGCGTCATTGTAATGACCTGTGTTGATTTCAGTTGGGAAAGCCACTAAGACAGTCTTCTTGAGGATGTAAACAGGCAGGTGGAGAGTGAGTGTCTGCCATTAGGCCTATAATGAAAACTCCCCAACTTTATTGTGACTGATGGTAGGCAAGAGGGCCGTCCATTACAATGAAAATTCTCTAACCCAGTCTTCACATAAGAAAGGACGTTTGGTAACTTCCCCGTCGCGTTTCTATGGTAAAGTTAATAGTTATGCAATGTGATACAATCTCACAACGTGTACACTACCACCTACATGGAATGTAGAATTCCGTAGCGAAGCACGGGTACATCAGCTAGTTTTCCTAATAAATTAAGCAAGTAAATAGGTAATAATCAATACCAATCTCAAGAAAAAGAACATACAAGAGTGACGGAAGATGATAAGGTTCTCAGTAACCAATCAAAACACCACTAAATTTCAAAACAAAACAAAAAATGCAGCCAGAAAAGGGACAAATTTCAAAATACAAGGCAATTTTGCCTCTAATGCAGGTATAAAATGAGGCAGAAAACCTGCTAGGATGGAAAGGCACAGTGCATTTTTTTTAAATCAAAAGAAAATCACAAGACCTACGGTATGTTCTATATAATAATACATATGCAGTATACATTTACATTAAAGGCTGGTATGCCTTACAACACTGAGTCTGCAACCTCTGAGAATGAACAAAGAACCTGTATAATCTTCAATTTGTTTAATTTTCTTTGCTACTTCCCTTTAAACCATTAAAAATTGAGCCTAGGAGTATATGGTTGACATGATTTATTATTATAATATAATTAGTCTTATCTTAGCAGTTATCTCTTCATTCTCCCGCCATTGTTTCAAGCTTTAAATTGAGGTAGATATCCCAAAGCCACTTATCATTCACTCCAGTAGGAGAGCAAGGCGAGTTCTGGACCATGGCGTCAGCATTTTCCTGCTGAGTCAGCATCCGAGGTCATTAACCCCGGCCAAGGTCACTGACCCCGTGACGTTATGACCACGTGCTATTGTTTGTAAAGAAAGCCACGCCACGTGCTTTTTGACAGCTGTTGACGATCCTAACCTCACTTTTTAAGCACGTGTGCGCTGCTAACCTAACTGCTGCCACCTTGACAGGTCCTAGCCTTACTTTTTGTAAACAAGTGAACGTCGCTAACCCCACTGCTGCCATCTTGACAGCGCATCACCTCACTGCTGCCACCTTAAGCACGTGGGGCGCGGAATTTAAAATCTACGTGCTTCTTGACAGCTGTCAAGCACGTGGGCGCGGAATTTGAACAGGTGAACGTAGTTAACCTCACTGCTGGCATATAGACAGGGCAAAACCTTATTGTTGTATGTTTAGTCCTCAGCCCGAAGGCTGGTTGGATCCTCAACAGTTCCGCCATCAGCTGTCATAGATGGCATAGGCATCACTGAAGAGGCGTACTAGGGAAATGAGGAGTGAGGTAGTTTCCCGTTGCTTTCCTCGCCGAGCCAGAAGTTGCTACTACATATCAGCCTGCCAAGCCCACTGAAATGCATGCACTAACTGACCCTATGACCAATATTTTACACCATTCATAGCAGGGACTGGCTGCAAAAGGAATGGCATTACTAGCATCACTCATACCTCAGTCACTTTCATTTTGTCCAAGCCAAGGATAAAGCTGAGACAGATCAATGAAAGTAACAAAATTGCTCTAGACCATACCAGAAGACATAGTGCACTGTAAACACTAGGTCCTGCCAGCAAAGGCAGAAAACCTTATTGCTGTCAACTTAACTACGTGGAGGGCGCGGAATTTAAAATCCACGTGCTTCGACAGCTGTCAAGATAACAAATCGTAACCACCTACACTTGATGAACAAGTGAACGCAGCTAACCTGACTGCTGCCAACTTAACAGATCCTAACCTCACTGCTATCATCTTAACCATGTAGGCTGCGGAAAAATAAAATCCACATGATTTTGACAGCTGTTACAGGTCCTAACACGTGCACTTGTTTTGCAGCGGAATTTTTAAAAGTGATCGATCGCCATAACCTCACTGGTATTATCATGACTGGGACATACCCACATGCAGACGCGGAATGTTTTGAAAAAGGGAACGATCCTAACCTTACTGCTATTACCTCGACAGAACATAGCCAGGGGGCCTAATCTCAGAAGATTAAGGCTAGCTGCCCTTCACTACACTATCAGACCCTAACCTCACTGCTGACATCTTAACGACGTTGTCACCGGAATTTGAAAATGTAACAGCTTTCAAGATAACAGCTTCCTCCTCCTCCTCCGAAGGGAGCATAGCCGCGTTCCTCCTCCGACGGGACACAGCCGCGTTCCTCCTCCGACGGGAAAAGAGGTCAGCTCATGGCTTTATGTCCCCATCCGACAGTAACGAACAAGTCTAAACATGCATAACTATGACGACGCGATCTTGCCTCCTCCTCTGACGGGCTTAGCCGCGTTCCTCCTCCTCCTGACAGTTTTACGAACAGACGCCCTCCCCTTCTACTATCTACACCGTCGGTAAGGCTTTACGTCTCTATTCGACGCTTGACCTCCCCTCCTGAACAAGATGAAACATGTTTTAATCAATCCTGTTACACAGAACCGGAAAAATTGCATTGTGCTGTGCTCCTCTAACAAGAGCAACTTTTTTGTGCTTAGAACATATATATAGTCTGTTATCTTACAGTAAACATTTGGAATATTCATCATACATCCCCATCGTGTTTTGAACAGAAAAAACACCGTCGCTAAGGCTTTACGTCTCTAACCGACGTATGAAGAAAATCTCTATTAAATGCAACAGAAAAATTTCTGTATTACAGATATGGATTCGAACACTGATCACTCTGTTGAATGTCCGATTAAAGAAAGAAAATTTCTAGAAAAAATTATGGATTCGAACCCCGTTCTCTCTCTGTTATGGAATCGAACCCTGATTAATAGTAGAATAAAAATACCAACACATAACCACTATAAAAATCTCTTTCGATTACTGTAATGGATTCGAACACTGATTACTAAGATAACAACGATAACAACAGAATACATGTTAGCTAACGCACTACTTCTCATATTCGTTTGTACAATTCTTTGATAATACACACAAACACAACACTCTATATTGTAAAAACCGGCGTAAAGCCTTAGCGACGGTGTTTTCTTTCTGTTCAGAACACGATGCGGGAATGCATGCTGATTATCCCAAATCTTTACTGTAAAATAACAACAGACTATATGTTCTAAACATAAAAACGTTGCTCTTGTTAGAGGAGCACAGCACAATGCAATTTCTCCGGTTCTCTGTAACAGAATTGATTAACAACATGTTTTATCTTGTTAAGGAGCAGAGGTCACACGTCGGATAGAGACGTAAAGCCTTAGCGACGGTGTAGAGGGTACGCAGAGGGGGGAGGAGGGGCATCTAGCACAGGATGGCAACTGTCCGTAAAACTGTCAGGAGGAGGAGGAGGAGGAGGAACGCGGCTAAGCCCATCGGAGCAGGAGGAGGAACGTGGCTGACCTCCGTAACTGTCAGGAAGAGGAAGGAATCAGCTGACCCCCGTAACTGTGAGGAGGAGGAGGGATGGAGCTGACCTCTGTAACGTCACGAGGAGGAGGAAGAAGATAGTGTCTGCGAAAGGGCATGTCGAGAAGGGCAGCAAGCCTTAATCCTCTGAGGTTAGACCCCTTCTCTAAGATGGTGTCGAGAAGGCAGCTAGCATTAAAACTATAATCCACTAAGGTTATACCCTCCTTTAAGATGGCGTTGGCGAAGGACTGTGTCGAGAAGAGCAGCTAGCCTTAATCCACTGAGGTTAGGTCCCGCTCTAAGAGTGTCATGTCGGCAAGGGCAGCTGGCTTTTAAACTATAATCCTCTCTGCAAAATGGTGTCGGGAAGAGCCATGTCGAGAATGGCAACTTGCATTAAAACTATAATCCACTGAAGTAACTCAATTTCCGTTGCAAAACAAGTGCACATGGTTAGGAACTGTAACAGCTGTCAAAAGCATGTGGATTTTAAATTCCGCGCGCACCACGTGGCTAAGATGGCAGCAGTGAGGTTAGGACCTGTTACGATGGTAGCACTGAGGTTAGCAACGTTTACTTGTTTAAAATACGCGCCCACGTGGTTATGACCTGACAAGTTGGCAGCTGTGAAAAGCACATGGATTTAAAATTCCGCGCTCCACGTAGTTAACTTGGCAGATAACCGCCATCTTGCGCAATCGTCCCTAGGCCGTCTCCATAAATCCTATGTATCCCCTAGACCAGCTTTCTCATAAGAGCCTATGTATAGTCGCCATCTTGCGCAGTTGCCTCTGGGCTAGCTTTCTCCATAAGAGCCCGTGTATAGCCGCCATCTTGCGCAATGGCCCCTACGCCGGCTCCTTAAATCCTATGTCTCCCCTGAGTCAGCTTTCTCCGTAAGAGCCTATGTATAACCACAATCTTGCGCAGTAGCCACTGGACCAGCTTTCTCCATAAGAGCCCGTGTATAGCCGCCATCTTGTGCAATCGCCCCTAGGCCGGCTTCTTAAATCCTGTCTCCCCTGAGTCAGCTTTCTCCATAAGAGCCTATGTATAGCCGTCATCACGCGCGGTAGCCTTTGGGCTAGCTTTTTCCATAAGAGCCTGTGTATAGCCGCCATTTTGCGCAATCGCCCCGAGGCCGGCTCCTTAAGTCCTATATCTCCCCTGAGCCGGCCTCCTCCACAAGAGCCTACGTATAGCCGCTAATTTGCGCAGTAGCCTCTGGGTCAGCTTTCTCCATAAGAGCCCACGTATAACAACCATCATGTGCAACTGACGTCGGGAAGGGCAGGCTGCTGAGGAGGAAGAGATTGGACGCCTCCAAGATAGAGACTGTCCACGTCGGGAAGGGCATCTAGTTGTAAAACCAGGTCCTGTGAGGTTAGGCCCCACCATAATGCAGACTGTCCACGTCGGGAAGGGCATCTGGCCGTAAAACTAGTTCCTGTGAGTTTAGACCCCTCCAAGATGGCGACTGTCCATGTCGGGAAGAGTATCAGCCCGTAAAACTGAGTGTAGGCCCATCCAAGATTGCGACTGCCACATCGGGAAGAGCATCTGCCCATAAAACTGAGGTTAGGCCCCTGCAAGATGGAGACTGTGAAGTTAGGCATGCTTTCTTATGTATAATCCAAGTCGGGAAGGGCAATGTGCCGTAAAACTGTGGTCAGGCCCTCCAACATGGTGTCTGTGAGGTTAGGCACGCACTCATGCAAAATCCGCGAATTGGCATAGCCCTACTACTATACTTGGGGTCGATCATTTCGGGTCAGAACCCGCATAGGTATACTACTGGGGGTCAATGACCTCGGGCGCTGATTCAGCACAAAAAATGCTGACGTCATGGTCCAGAACCCCCCTTGCTCTCCTACTCACTCCCGTACAGCAAAGTCGCGTTGACGACAAACGATGAATGAATAAGTAAATCTACGAACTCCGAAACTTCCGTCGTCTATCTCAGTGAAGTAAGATCACGTCATAAATCACGGATTATTTTTCTCAGCCTTTTCCCAAATACCTGGGGTCGGCATTTTGTATCGATTTATCCCATTTTTACGACCGGATGTCTTTATTGACACCAACCCTCAGTGGAGGGATGTATTCACTATTGCATGGTTCTGTGGTGGTTGTGTGTACACTGACTGAGCAAATGTCATGGGATAGCGGAGCACTGATGCGCAGGTGTGTTGTCTGCGCACCACACGCCCCCTGTGCCAGCGGCAGATGTATAGGAGACCTTGTGAGCAGTGGCTGTGCATGTGACAGGTGTAACATGGAACATCGTCGTGAGCTGACACCGTTCGAACGAGGTAATGTGGTCGGCCCGACGGAAGGGAAGTGCGATTTCGGAAGTGGTGCGGGAATTCGGCTTCACACGATCAACCGTGTCCAGGGTGTATCGTGAATGGTTGAATGCGGGTGTCACCGTCCACAACAGACGAACGACTGGCCGTCCAGCCACCCTCGATGACTGTGACCGGCGACATCTGAGACGGATCGTCAATAGTGACAGATGGGCAACCGTGCAACAAATCACGGCTCGATTCAACACAGGCCGTGCTAGACACGTCACTCAGTGGACAATCCGTAGGAACATGGGTTCTATGGGGTAAGGGGGCCGGTGCCGCACATAGGTGCCACTGTTAACCCAACGTCATCGTGCACAACGACGCGCATTAATCACCAGTCACTAGGGATGGACACTGGCACAATGGCGTAACGTGATATGGTCGGACGAATCACTATTTCAACCGCACCATGCCCATGGGAGGCACAGTGTATGTCGCAGACCACATGAAGCGCCTGCCTCGAAGGTGTGGTCCAGGGCGCTGGTGTGTCTGTTATTGTCTGGGTGCTTTTTCCTGGTATGGAATGGGCCCCCTAGTTGTTCTGGAAGAGACTTTGAATGGTACGCGGTATGTTGAGCTGCTCGGAGACCATCTCCACCCATTTTTGGCCTTTCAGCGCCCAGACGGTTCTGCGGTGTTTCAAGATGATAACGCGCCGCCACATCGCTCCCACGTCTCCCGGGAATGGTTCTAGGAACATGCAGCGGAGGTCCAACGACTGCCATGGCCACCCAGAAGCCCCGATATGAACCCTATCGGGCATATCTGGGATGTTCTGCAGCGCAGGCTCCGTGCCATGGATCCTGCACCCACGAACAGACCAGCATTGGCGACCGCTCTGCAAACGATTTGGTATCAGCTGCGTCCAGAGGACTACCAGGGACTTGTCGAATCACTTCCACGGCGTCTCACTGCAGTTCGCAGGGCCAAAGGAGGCCTCACTATCCCATGACATTTGCTAAGTCAGTGTACATGAAGATATGTATTAAGACGAAAACAAACACACAGCCCCCGAAATTAATTACTTACATAAAGTAAAATCCCTGACTCGGCCGGGAGTCGAACACGGGACCCTCTGAACCGAAAGCCAGTACACTGATATTTCAACCATTGCGCGGACTACTACTACTACAATTACAATGTTTTCACTCCTCCCCTGAAGGGGGACGCGGGCCTCTTAGACGGTGACGGTGACGTCGAATGATGATAAAAGCACCAATGCAGGGATCTAACAGGAGGATACGTACTGATTTCGCATTCCGACTCTTAGATCTCTGATAAATAAAATAGTAAAAATGACCAAAGCTAGAATCCTCTCTAGCCACTCAACCGACCCTGGCATCCTATTCTTAAAACAGGTCGTGAGAACCAAGAGGCCGCGGACTCGTCTGAAGCATCGCGGCCCTTGTTTCACTTACGATCTATTTTAATTTGAAATAAGAATATGTTTCGGCTTTTTCAAATTATTAAATACATCTCTCACTAAATAACCTCTAAATTTAACCCCTGAAAGAGGCCATTTGTTAAGAAGGAATTTCTCCCCACAAGAACAGCTTTCCGCTTCAAAATTTGATTTTTCCACAAGCGAAGAGGGGGTTCTTTTCTGACGAAAGGAAAATATCGCCAGCCAGATCGTTTTTCCCCCGCCAGTGTAGTACCAGAGATTTTCCGAATCATCGACACTCCCAGAAACAGATTAGCAGAGGGGCATAGTTTTCGCCCCGGCACTCTCGAGGACTTGCCCTCAACAACAACTAAATCAGTATTGGTGTCTGGTGTTTCTGTCCTCCTCTGCTTCTTTCTTCTCCTTTACACGGAATTCCGAATGGAACTCATGTAATGCCAAACATCTGGTTTCAGTGACCTGCTGTTTTCTCTTCTTTGCATTGTCTTCCTGCAGTCATCCAGCAGATCCAGTAGCCACTCCCCAGGGTCCTGGTTGGAGATTTTCGGCTTCTATAGAAGAATATGCAAAACATTAACAAAAACGTTGCAGTTCGAATTTAAGTGACACGCGCGCACACGTTCGTCCATCATGCATCGAGTAGGTAATGCAAAAGGAGCACGAAACATGCTTATGCGACTATAATATTCTCAATGCTTGGGACTCGCATGTTATACTGCATCGTCAAGCTGTCACTACAAATACCATAACCGTTCCACGTTACATACAGATATTCGTACACTCAGCTGCGATATAATTATTTTCCTTCACAAGTGTTCCAAGACAGTTTTCTTTCTGCCGCGTCTAGCTACCTGGCTGCGACTTCGAGAAATATATTTTTCCGATTACGATGAGAACACCATCTCTACGAGTAGGGTGTCGAAATATCCGTAGATAAGTACTTGGCAACTTCTGTCATCCTGTGGCACGAAAATTTAACACAAACATAACACGAAAATTTAACACACTGTCCACTACTAGGCCGACATTCAAAACTGAGCTTTTCAGTTGCAAATCCCTCGCGTTTAACGGTGCGTTAAGTAACATACGCATCGACCTGCAGAACTGTCAGTCACATTTCTTAATATGTCACCATGTACACTGGAAAACCATACGAACTTTGAATCCTTTCGTACACGGTTGTAAGAGCCCTTTACTAATGCAAAATAGGGAAACAAGAAAGATGCCTCCCCGAAGATTGTGACCCACTCAAGAGTTATGAAGCAATCGGGCGTCTCCTGGGCAACGGCGAAATCGCCGGCTAATCCTTTCATAACGGAAACATCATCATGGACATTTTCAAGACCACAGTTAACCGGCATCTCAGTGAATAATCACAACCAAAAACACCGAGAAAGTGTCCGTGCAGTTTGTGTCACGTTTTCTGATTTTCTGATACTGATGGTACGTGACACACTGGTTCATCATAGTATTCCAACTATTAGATCCCTACTCTGCCGCGCTGATTGGAATGATCTGTGTGCACACCTTAACGGAATAACGGCAGGGGCTCACTTATGACCTGGTCTAGAATTACAATTTCGGCCTATTCCAAATTATAGCAGCATAATTCACTAAATAACTCGAAATTCAACCCCGAAAAGAGCCGTTTAAGAAAAGCCTCATCCTCTTCACTTTTATTAAATTCTACATTAATTTTATTCCTCTGGCTTGGAGGAAAAATTTGCCTCCAAATCAAATTGTTTTCCCCCCGCCAGTGTAGTGAATTGAGATTTTCCGACTCATCGGGTACCCTTATTGAACAGATGAGTAGGAGGGCATAGTTTTTTCCCCTGGAACTACACTATTTCCCCCCCCCCCCCGATATTAAAGAGCGTCCATGGCTCATGGCTGTCTGCGGCCTGTTCACTCCAGCTCTGGACCTTTCAACTGCTCGATCGGTAGCGTAGTACTGTTCGTTAAAAGTGACAAAACGTGTGGTTTTAATTTGATCGAGAGAAAAATGAAATGGCGTATGGCTGGCTTTTAGTGCCGGGAGTGTCCAAAGACATATTCGGCTCGCCACGTGCAGGTCTTTTGATTTGACGCAAACGTAGGCAACCTGCGCGTCATGATGAGGATGAAATGATGATGACGACGACGCATACATCCAGTCCCGGTGCCTGCGAAATTAACCAATGATGGTTATAATTCCCTGCCGGAATCGAACCTGGAACCCCTGTGACCAAAGGCCAGCACGCTAACCATTTAGCCATGGAGCCGAGTATTTCATACGATAGCATTGCTTTTAATCACGACATTCCTAGTGGCGTCATTGTACAAATCTATGTTGATTATAGTTGGGGCCTACCATTACAATGAAAATCGCCTAATCTAGTCTTCAGATAAGAAAAGACTGTTGGTGATTTCCCCGTCGCGTTTCTATGGTAACGTTAAGAGCTATGCAATTTAATACAATATTACTCACAACGTGTACACTATCTAACCTAGAAATATGTATACAATGTAGAAATCCGAAGCGAAGCACGGGTACATCAGTTAGTCTTATAATAATAAAAGGAAGTGTGTGTCTGTCTGTCTGTCTGTCTGTCTGTCTGTCTGTCTGTCTGTCTGTCTGTCTGTCTGTGTTTATGTGTGCGATGCCCAGCCAAATCCACGGCAAAGATCTAAAATGTTTGTCATAGATGGGCACAGGTTTTCACCTAAGACGCATGGCTGTGTCTAACAGCCATTCTTGCACCAAGACATGGAGCTGTTAACGTCATCAACAAGCAACACTCACAATAATTATCCGGTTTTCTATAAATTGAAAAGTCTATCCACACGACATGCCATACAGATGCGGCTGTCAACTACATGACACAGATTTTGAACAATTTGGAGTCACCTGGAGCACCCTCGAACATCTTGGGGTGGACGATTGTGGCACCGATTATACTTTTCAGGAATATGAATCCTTCCCTCTGCAATGAACACGGATCTGAAACTGATGACGAATATTATTGAAGCCACCATCATGAATGAGCATGCCGCGGGCGAAGTAGTATTCCTCGGACTGAAGTCCATTGAGTAGGAAGCCATTTTCGGACCGCGGCACGAGGAGCCATCAGCCCGAAATATTCGGAATTGTGTGTATATGTGCGAAGCCTAGTCAAATCTACGACACACAGAGATCTGAAATTTTGACATAGGACAATTGCTTAAAGTTGTAGGACTCCATCTTCGAAATCGGTGCTTTTGCCATTGTCAACTGTACGTGGATTGTACAAGAGTTCGAAAGGCAAACACAATACAGTATACATCTTACCTCCAAATGGAAGGACATTAATATACTTTAGTCCGGAGCTCTATAAGTAAACAATGTATTTTGCATTATCCTAACATGGTCTCTTACATGGTTTTAATATTATTTGTACCATCCATCAACCCGGTATCTTAAGCACTGAAAGTAACAAAATAACAAAAAATAATGTATTTCATGCAATTTACGTCAAAACGATGTGAGATAATAAATGCAATGTTTTAATTTGCTTTTAAATAAATAGTTTATAAACATCTAACGGTTGAATTAATAAACGCGGGCAATGCCGCGGGCACATGCTAGTAATCTTGGGCATACATTGTAATCTAATTCAAAATATCTGAATAAACAAATTAATCACATAATTAAAATTGAATAAATTGATAAAAATAATATTTCGAAATGTCCGTAGTATGGGCGCCGCCAGAGTCCACCAGAACGGATCCCTCGAATTTTGACAGAGCATGATAAATCTTTCTCTCCCAGGGCGTGTACATAATGCTGCGTACTAGTGCATCTCCTTCAGGCGTTACTTAAACTTCTAAAAACGACTAAATAGGTAGGAACTGCACCTAGGTTCATCAATAACTCCTCTGATTCTAAAATATCGAACTATATTCTGAATAACAGCCGTGCATGGGTACCTCATCAACGCACAAAAATATAAATAAAATACAGTCACAAAATACCGCTGGAAGACTCCATATTTACAACAACAACAACAACGAAAACAGTGGGAAAACAAAAGCAAGGACCAAGCTACAATGTGTAGTCAGACCGTTGAACAAAGCACATATATGTAGATAAGCACCCTTCACTGTCTCTGTGTATCAACACAACTTGCAGATTTTCATAATTGGCACTTATTATATCACACACACATATACTGTACCTTTGTTATACTGTGTTCACTGACTCTAACACTTGGTTTAAAGATACATTCACTTGAGCAGCAAACATAGTAAGACCACGGTCCACCAAAGTTTGAAGTCCAGCCCAGTCCAGTGTAGTATCTGAAGTTGTAAGTCCTCTGTCCGCCGTGTGATCACATGCCTACATAGACCTCAGCTTCCTCCTTGCCACACATGATACGTCAAGATTGATCCTGGTCAGCCAATCACGAGTAGATCCTCTTGTCAACAAGGCCACCTCATCGTATTCTGGGATGCCTCCATGCCTCATACAAAGTTTCCGAGTTGAAAATAGCTGTTTTCCCATCCGTTTGTACAAAACAAATTACTCATAAATATACAAATGAAATAATAGTAATAATAAATCGAATACTGTACTGACAATAATATCTCTTACTTCTGAATAGTGCGAGGTGTAATATACTGTACCAGTAAAAGAGCCCGACTTTAAGATTTTAATTTTAACGTAAGCATAAAATAGTTCTCGGGGCGAAACTGGATAGACACTAGGTAGGGCTTGGTACAGGAGGCAGGGTCCTATCTACAAGAAAAAGTTTAATCAGCTTGAATAAGAGTTTATTCATGAAATGCATATCAAATTGCATATCACCTCATTGTAGATAGGGGTTGTCTTCAACATCGTCCTTTTAATGGTCCGGGTCTCCAGCTCACCGGGCCGAACAAGCTGGAACACGTTCCGGGAGATGCCAAATACTCCGTTAAGATGAGGCCGTAACACCCAGGTTGGTCGTGTATGAGTAAGTCTCGAACTTCCGATGTTCTGGATGATCTCCGATGGTCTCTGACGATGTTGCAGGTAATCACTCATCACCTAAGTCCAATGTGGCTGATAGACTCAATGTCCACAAAGACTTCGAAAATGTATTCTTCGTCACTCGTAGAATTTACAAGTCAAAGTTCATAAAAGACCTTGAATAATTGGTTTCTCACCACTAGCAAAATCACAAGTCAATGTCCATAAAGACTTTAAAGAATTCGTTCCTTAACACTCGCGAAAATGACAAGTCCATGTTCATAAAGACTTTGAATAATTTTAGAGTTCATCACTGGCAGAAAGTGCAAGTCAATGTTCACAAAGACTTAGAATAATTTGTTCCTTAACACTCGCAGATATTGCAAGTCCATGTTCAGAAAGACTTTGAATAATTTTAGAGTTCACGCGCGCACAATTGATAAGTCCCATATGGCCGTGATGGTTTATGTTCGGCATGAAGACTGTAACTACTCGAAGATAGCCTCTGACGACTACGGCAGCGTGTAGAGCCAGGCTGAATACTCAGCTGTGACTGACTGATCAGGCTAAAGTGTGCCCTCCTTATATTCGGTCTGGGGACTTCTACGTCATCATATAGCGTGATCCCTTGAAGCTGGGTATCTCATGAATCCCTCGACGGATTTACTTGAGATTCACGCTTTGCGACGTTTATGTGATTCCCTTCAAAATGACATGTCGCTCAAGTCGCTACCATAATTATTAGAGGAGTTTTAAAATTGTCTTAATCGAATGTTCGTGAAGGTGTGACGCTTGAATCCAGAACATACCAGGTCAGGCCAGCTACACATGGAGTGTCAGGCGGGTGATCTATCTTGCCCCTGCCACCACGTCACACACACACACAGCTGTCCTCGACTCGCTCGCTCGTTCCACCGAATGTAAACAAACCAGGCTTGCTCGGAATATTACACGTGATAATTAAATGCAATTAACTATCAAAAATACGCATTACAGGCCGCAACCGGTACAATGTGCACTATCACATAACGCCCCCTTGGTGAATCGATATCACATTATGATTCACCACAAAACAGATCTTCATAAATAGTTCTACAATGACATAACCGAACACTTAAATTACTGTGATAAAGATATATACAATAATAATAATAATAATAATAATAATAATAATAATAATAATAATAATAATAATAATATAATGGCTATATACAAACAACTCTGTTTCATATATCCTTGAACACAATTCCTTCTTACTACTGAACACAAGCTCAAATTTAATAATACAAAGTGCAGATCCTATCTCTTATATCTGCGAAGACTATAGATATTATTTGTCCCAAGGATCTTGTCCTCAGAGGTTAGAAGCCGATAAGCACACTTGCCTATTCTACTGTCCACAGTACACGGACCCTGATATTGAAAGAACTAAACACAAACTTAACATCAGCATCGAAAGACGAGGAATACATACCGTAATAAAATCTGACTACAACTAGAATCCAATTTATCTCACACACACACATTCAGCACATCCAGTCACACACGATTCATACAAGCTTTCATTCGGAACATTCATAACAAATTTCACATTTAAAAATCCCTATTTTTAAAATGTGCAAAAATCTCACTACGTTTTCTCTTCCAAAACCCATAAAAATACAGTCAAACATATCACATTCTTATTGTCACTCCGTCATAGACACCTTCGTGCGGTCTATATTTGATAAATAGCACGATCTTTTTCCCTTCCATGAATAGCTTCACTCCAAAATTTAGAACTAAATTTTTCCCTAAATTCTTCCAAACTCGAAATACCCTGCCTATAAACTTGAAACCAAGATCTCGCTTCTCCAATAAATCCAACATCTAACATATCATCAACCATACTCCACTCAATCAAACCATCGTCATGATTCTTGGAAAACAGTTTCTCCACCGTTTTCAAGAATTCCATCGGATTAAACTGCCGATTATTAAACTTGGGTAATCCAGAGTCCTTCGTACAAGATACGTATCTACTACACCTGCTACCTACTTGGATTTGACTGATATCCTGCCTTAACTTCACATGGCATGCTTTAATTCCTTCTTCCACTACCATTCTGGCATTTCCTTCTACCGACTTGAGGTCTTCTTCTACCGACATAAGGTCTTGATCCAAATTCTCATTTTTCTCATCTATTCGTTTCCCTAAAACATTCTGCTTGGTTTTAATTCTACCTAGTTCTTCGACTTATCTTCAAAAATTTTTATTCTCTTATCACATTCCTTGCTGTTTTCAACAAATTCAATATTCTCAGTCAGTTCCGAGCATCGGAACCTTATTGTTGACGTCCTGAATTTCCCTGCTTTGGTGGTCAAACTTCTGGTTTGATTGATGATTGATGTTTGTTGTTTAAAAGGGCCTAACATCGAGGTCATCGGCCCCTAATGATACGAAATGAGACGAAATGAAATGACAACTTAAAAGTCCAAAATCCTCCACTGACCAGAATTCAAAGCATGAGGACGCAGCATGAATGGATGGACCGATATGAATTTAAAATCATCAGTGGATCCGACCCACAGTGCCTCACATGCACAGAAGCTGGCAAACAATAATATTACTGACCAAGGGACTGCTTCTGTAGCACGATGCTGAATCGATTATGCTTAAGGTCGAAACGGGTCCAAAATCCAGGTCATCAGCCCCTCATAATGGTATTTATCGCTAGAAAAGTAGAACCATGCTATGTGTAATGTTGCAGTACTATTCAAAGTAGCGGAGACTCGCGGCATTCCACAAATTATGGTACTATTCACAGGTAGTGTAATGCGCACATGTAATACAGACCTATGGTGTTTCGCACATTGCGGTGCTATTTGCAGGCAACGCAAACCTATGGCGTTCCTCACATAAGTGGACTAACCACAGGAACTCATACTATTCCGTGGAACTCCTCACATAGTGGTAACTGAACATAGGTAAGGAAGAACCATGGTGTCGCTCATATAGGGGTACGAATCACAGGTACTGTAGGACCCACCTCCTGATTCACACACTGTCGCTACTAATCGCAAACCCATTCCGTACCGAACATAGTGTTACTACGCGCAAGTAAATGCAACCCATGGTGTTCCCTGCGTGGTGGTACTAATTACATGTAGTTTCATGGTTCTAATTGGATCATCCCTTGGTCGCCCCTTTTTAGTCGCCTCTTACGACAGGCAGGGGATACCGTGGGTGAATTCTTCGTCTGCGTCCTCCACCCACAGGGGGTGTGTGTTTGGTCCGCGAGAGGTATTTTATTTCCCTCAAAACCGCCGGCAAGCTGGTTAGGACCCTCCTATCCGCCACCTGGGACGCACCACGTGGGAGTATCACCTCTCCCCCTGCTACGCCAGCGTAGCAGGTTCGTGGAAACTTCTGGTTTAATTCATGTATTCTACTATTCACAGCACTAATTAAACTATTAATTTTACTAGACAGTTCAACACTCACTGAATTTAACTCCTTACTCTATCAATCTTAATGGGCAGTTCCGTACTAACTGAATTTAATTCACTATTAATACTGTATATTTCATTACTTAAAAAACGCAATTCACTCTTCAACTCTTTACTCTGATTATCAATCTTCATAGCTGCTAACTTTTCGAAATCAAAAATACGAAGATGTTTTAATTCTTGGATTTCATCACACATATTGCGTCACGGTCTAAGTGAAAAAAAAAAAAAGGCCAGGATAAAAGGCATACCTACAGTTACAATGTGAATTGACCATTAAATTTAAAATCTTAAATTTAAGAAAAACATAAAAATGATTACAAGAAAATGTACCTAATCACTCTCCTTTATGACACATACATACGAATAATAATACAGTCGAACCTCGATATCTCGGACCTCCATTACTCGAATTTTCAGTATTTCGAAGTAACTTAAATTTTCCGGCCGTCTATCCTATTCTTCACGTTATTTATTTCTCTATTACTCGAAATTCGGTTACACGAATTTCTCGATTTCTCGAGGCACACATTTCCTTCCTTGAAGCGAAAAATACTCTGTAACTCGAATTTTGTGCAACATTGACAGTGCAATACGGCATTTGTGGTTTGTGAGGAACAGTTAACAAGTAAAGAAAGGGTTACAGTGAAGCTAGGAACTAATATGACGGGAACCGAAAAATTTGAACTTCTAGTGATCGGAAAATCGGCAAAGCCTCCCTGTTCCTTGGGTGTCAATTACCGGTCACGTACGAAAGCAAGCCCAGAAGTCGCGGATGACAAGCTCCATTTACGAAACTCGGCTGCGTGGTATTGACGAGACGTTTCAACGTGAAGGGAGGAAAGGTTAACCGCAGCAAACAAAAGAGACTAAAGGATATTTTTCCAAAAGGTTTACGGAGCTATTTTTCTTGTTTCATTGCTGTAGGTACTGCATCCTGTCTTCTATAAAGTTACTATAATAAGTGTTGTAAATTTTATATTCTTTGTATATTTTGTATATTTTTAAATACTGTTAAAAATAATGTATTCAGAAAAGCCCGTAGATACATATGATTTAATTATATGCTATACGTGCTTAAAAAACGGCATTCTCTACATCTCAAAATCACAAACACAATAAGACCACGTTCCACCAAAGTTTGAAGTCCAGTCCAGTCCAATGTAGTATCTGAAGTTGTAAGTCCCTTCTCCGCCGTTTGATCGCATGCCTATATAGACCACAGCTTCCTCCTTCCCTCACATGATACGTCAAGATTGATCCTGGCCAGCCAATCACGAGTAGATCCTCTTGTCAACACCACGCTCTGATCCTCTTCTGGATCCTACGACAACAACATCAACGGAATCTGGGTAGTTTCACATGAGTCATAAGAACAGGGTCGGGCATTTTAACCTTAAATGGTTAATTTCGGTGGCATGGGGGCTGGGTGTATGTGTCGTCTTCATCATCATTTTATCCTCATCACGACGCGCAGGTCGCCTATTGGAGTCAAATCAAAGGATGTGCATCTGGCGAGCCGAACTTGTCCTCGGACACTCCCGGCACTAAAAGCCATACGCCAGGGTCAGCCAACTGCGTGTACATGTGATGTCAGGTAACACGTCACACACACTGCTCGCGCAGCGAAACGAAGTACTTAGTATTATCGGCACACTTTATCTTGGTGCATTTGTGTACAGTGTGAAGGAGTAAGAAGGGAGCTGTCCCGGTTCCGATAGTGCTGCCAACTAAATGAAAATGAAATCTGAATTGGATCGAGAATATGATCGATCGATATGAAGTTTCTAAACCGTTATTATCTTAAGCCAACAACTATGTCACATATACATTATATAACATTTCTCGATGCGCATCTTGTTCCTACCGAGCTCGATAGCTGCAGTCGCTTAAGTGCGGCCAGTATCCAGTATTCGGGAGATAGTAGGTTCGAATCCCACTGTCGGCAGCCCTGAAGATGGTTTTCCGTGGTTTCCCATTTTCACACCAGGCAAATGCTGGGGCTGTACCTTAATTAAGGCCACGGCCGCTTCCTTCCCAGTCCTAGCCCTTTCCTGTCCCATCGTCGCCATAAGACATATCTGTGTCGGTGCGACGTAAAGCCACTAGCAAAAAAAAATCTTGTTCCTAGCATGAATTCTATAGTTTAACTTTGCTGTGTAAACAACAACAGTACTAGCACGTAAAGTGCACGCCCGATATCGCACAACGATGCTTAAACGATTCATAATTTGTGTTTCAAAGGTTGCCATTACGAATCTCGAAGATTGCCGAGGTCGACCGATTCAGCACTAGGGTGTAAATGCACCAAGACAAAGTGTGCCGATAATACTGTAACTGAGAAGTGAAGGCTAGAGGGGCGAGGGGGAACACAACGTCATTCGTAGGGGGAGGCCCAAGGGCTGCAGGTACAAAGCGGTATGTGTAGTACATATTTCTCTGTACATATTTTTTTGTAACGTAACTTAGGAGTTATGAAGCAACTTCATTTCTACATATACAAACTAAACTTGGTTTCTGTCCGTGCATCTTAGGAACCGATATTGAACAAAAAATTGCTGTGTTTTACAATATCATGCACTGTAAAAAGAGTGCGAATAATAACAAACAGTACAGTTTTACAACAAAAATAGTACAAAGACTAATCTGTAAACTCAAAACATACGTTTTACCTCATGATATCGATACTCAATTGCCACTCGTGGGTTTCCTTGATTTTGTAGTCTTTTTTCATTTACAAGTTTTTCAATACTTGGAGTTAATGTTTGAGAAACACTAAGTTTAAGAGCACACTTCAATTGTGATCTGACAACTGGCTTCTCCGTTTTGGTTTGGTTGTTTTTAAAATAGAAAAGATTCGTTCACAGGCATATGTACAACCGAAAATACTCAACATTCTTGCTGCAAACCTATGCAATCGGGGAAACTTTTTTTGTGAAAAATGTCTACAAAAGTCACACAAATCCTTATTATTTACAAATTTATCTCTTAGTTCTCTATCACACTGTGAATCTATTAACTCTAATTGTAGGTCCGGATCAACGTTATTTGCAACAACTGAATATGTCGTGGTTAAAAGTTGAAAATCAGTTTCCAGACACTCCAAATCGTTAAATCTAGAATCAAATTCCAAATTAAGGTTTTTTTAATGATTTTGACATACCTATCAATATCCTCAGCCGTAGCACATTCAAACACTGTAAGCAGTTTTTGAAAATGTGGAATAGTTCTGTTCATGAACTGACGCTCCCACAGACACAATTTTACTTTGAACGATTTCACTCTATCAAACATTTCTGTAATTATTAAACCCTATCCCTGGAGAGAAACATTCAGAATATTCAAATGACCTGTTAAATCTGCAAGAAATGCGAGGTCACAAATCCACCTGCGATTTTGTAGTTCGGGGACTGGCACATTTCGTTGCTCCATAAATGTAGCTATATCTTGTCGTAGTTGAAAAATCACATCGAGTACTTTGCCTCGACTAAACCAGCAAACAACACAATGATAAGGCAAATCACCAAGTTCACTGTCACCTTCTGCTAGGAATTCCTTGAATTGCGATGACGTACGGCCCTTGATCTTATGAGCTTAGTAATTCTAACCACTGCGGTCATTACATTGTTCAGTTCAATGCTTTTCGCACATATATTTCCTAAATGTATGATACAGTGAACTGGAACAAGTGTGTGAGCTATATTGAGAGTCTTCATTTTTTGTAATATGAGCCCAACTACTCCAGAATTGCATCCTACCATAGAAGGTGCACCATCTGTTGCTATTGAAACTAGTTTGCTCCCTGGCAAGGAAGCATTTTCAACAACACTTACAATGCAGTTGAAAATGTCGACGTCTTTTCGTGGTATTCTTCATAGGCACTAAATCCAGTAGTTTCTCCCAAATTGTAAGATTTTCGTGAACCCCTCGTATGAAAACGGCTAGTTGGGCCCTGTCAGAAATATCTGTGCTCTCGTCAATTGCTAAAGTGTATGCCCGGAAGCTTTTTGTAAGTTCTAATAATTGTAGGTGGACATCATCAGATAGATCTTAAATTCTTCTCGACACTGTGTGCGCGGACAAGCTGGTGGCTTCGAACTCTTCAATGATATTTGGAAAAAACTCCTCACTTGCTAGAATTAAACATTCCTTTACGAATTCACCATCACTGAACGGTTTAAGTTTCTTTGCAATTAAATATGAAATGTTATAACTCAGTCAAACTGCTGACTCACTGATCGAATGCTCGACAGGGTTATTTAATTTACCTTTTAGTTCTGTAATTACACGTACCCTTTCCTTGCCTTGATACGGATCATAATCTGCAACGTGACACAAACTGTAGTGGCGTTGTAAATTATACACTGACTGACAGAGCAAATGCAACTCCAAGAAGGAGTGGTTCGAAAGGGATGAAAGTTGGGGAAAAAACAGAGACGGCACGGACGAATAATTGATGTTTATTTCAAACCGATATGCAGGTTACACAATGCGCACGGCATCGACTCAGTAGGATGTAGGACCACCGCGAGCGGCGATGCACGCAGAAACACGTCGAGGTACAGAGTCAATAAGAGTGCGGATGGTGTCCTGAGGGATGGTTCTCCATTCTCTGTCAACCATTTGCCACAGTTGGTCGTCCGTACGAGGCTGGGGCAGAGTTTGCAAACGGCGTCCAATGAGATCCCACACGTGTTCGATTGGTGAGAGATCCGGAGAGTACGCTGGCCACGGAAGCATCTGTACACCTCGTAGAGCCTGTTGGGAGATGCGAGCAGTGTGTGGGCGGGCATTATCCTGCTGAAACAGAGCATTGGGCAGCCCCTGAAGGTACGGGAGTGCCACCGGCCGCAGCACATGCTGCACGTAGCGGTGGGCATTTAACGTGCCTTGAATACGCACTAGAGGTGACGTGGAATCATACGCAATAGCGCCCCAAACCATGATGCCGCGTTGTCTAGCGGTAGGGCGCTCCACAGTTACTGCCGGATTTGACCTGTCTCCACGCCGACGCCACACTCGTCTGCGGTGACTATCACTGACAGAACAGAAGCGTGACTCATCGGAGAACACGACGTTCCGCCATTCCCTCATCCAAGTCGCTCTAGCCCGGCACCATGCCAGGCGTGCACGTCTATGCTGTGGAGTCAATGGTAGTCTTCTGAGCGGACGCAACGCCGGGAGTGCAGGCCTCCTTCAACCAATCGACGGGAAATTGTTCTGGTCGATATTGGAACAGCCAGGGTGTCTTGCACATGCTGAAGAATGGCGGTTGACGTGGCGTGCGGGGCTGCCACCGCTTGGCGGCAGATGCGCCGATCCTCGCGTGCTGACGTCACTCGGGCTGCGCCTGGACCCCTCGCACGTGCCACATGTCCCTGCGCCAACCATCTTCGCCACAGGCGCTGCACCGTGGACACATCCCTATGGGTATCGGCTGCGATTTGACGAAGCGACCAACCTGCCCTTCTCAGCCCGATCACCATACCCCTCGTAAAGTCGTCTGTCTGCTGGAAATGCCTCCGTTGACGGCGGCCTGGCATTCTTAGCTATACACGTGTCCTGTGGCACACGACAACACGTTCTACAATAACTGTCGGCTGAGAAATCACGGCACGAACGCCGTGTCCCATTTATCGTTCACTACGTGCGCAGCACAGCGGCGCATTTCACATCATGAGCATACCTCAGTGACGTCAGTCTACCCTGCAATTGGCATAAAGTTCTGACCACTCCTTCTTGGTGTTGCATTTGCTCTATCAGTCAGTGTATCATTTTACATACTGTAGCTCTTTTCTACAAAGTAAACATTTAGCTGTAGCATTCCTATCATTTTCAACAAATAAATATAGATCTTTCCATAAAGATAAAAAGATCGGAGGGGTAGGTAGCTTGTCGCACGGTGATGGGCCCGGTTCATCCATACTTATGTACTGTACTGTACCACCACCACCACCACCACCACCACCACCACCACCACCACTACGTATAGCACTTAGGATTACCAACCATCCGGTTTTTGCCGGACATGTCCTGCTTTTCAATCATTTTGGTTACGTCCGGCTGGCATTTCTAATTTATCGACATTGTCCGGCATTTTTCGTTACAAGATTGCTCACTTAGGTTTTAGGCTGAAGACAGCATGTTATTGTATCGTACATCAACTCCATGTGCTCAGAGCGCTACTTCCGAGGGTGGAAATAAGTAATACTAATATTCGATGTATTGAATTCGAAGTCGAGGCATCGATCAACCAATCAACGCGCTTCATTTCCACGTTTATGTTTAGAGAAACCGGAAGTGTCGAGAGCTACAGTTTACATGTGCTTGCCATATGATTTGCAGCTATCGTGTTTGGTTATTTGGTTGTCGCCGTAATTTATAGTGCGAGTACCGTATGCAGCGACTGGAGTGAAATATCTCATTGCATCCTATTACGTACCGGTATATCATCTTTACAACCTGAAAGGAGTGAATCTAAAAAAAGAGAGTGTAAATTTTCGGATAAACTAAAACATAAATATTCTTGCTTTACTCAAGGACGCAGTGAAAGTGAAGCGAAATGTGCAGTGTGTGATAGTTATGTTAATATCGGATACAAAGGTGTTGGTGACTTGGAAAGACACGTTAACAGTAAAAACACAAAAAGACGGTGAGAAATAGGTCAATAACATGTTCAATGTTATCATTTGTCACTCCCAAATATTCACCAGTTAAAGCCGCAGAAACTACAATGTCATTTCATACAGTTTTCCATCACCAGTCGTAAAAATCAATGGACTGCACAGCTAAATTGAATTAGAGTATGTTCTTAGGTTCTGAAGTAGCACAGAAACTGACCTGTGCAAGAACTAAAACAGAAGCCATAATAATGTTATTGCTCCTCACTCGACAGATATTATAATTGAAACTCTTAACAATAAAGTTCCATTTTTTGACCTCGGAACAGATGCAAGCAATCATACTGCACTGAAGTTGTTTCCAATTGTCATCCAATTCTTTGATTACAAAAATAATGGCATTTAGATAAAAGTTCTTGATTTACAAGCATGTCCAAATGAAAGTTCTGAATGTATTTCCTCCTACATTTCAAATACTCTCAAAAAGCATAAAATTACTTCTAGATGCAGTAGAGGATAGGAAACGACAGGTGGAACAGGGTCATGGGAAGGAGAAAAGGGATGAGAAAGTAGCTTCTGCAGCTATCAGGAAAGATAGGACTGACCAGGAGGGGAGGGGATCAAATGAGGTGGGTAGGGTTGAGGTTCTGGTCATAGGGGATTCCATCGTTAGACACGTGGGGAAAGTGTGTGGAGGAAAGGGTACCAGGGTAGAGTGTTATCCAGGAATTAGGTTGAGGCAGATGTTGAGGAAAGTAGAAGAGAGGGAGGAGGGGAAGGAGAAGGTGGTAGTGTTTCACGTTGGTACCAACAACGTAAGGCAAGGTGATATAAGTACCAACATAGTTGGAGATGTGTGGGATCTGGTAAATGCAGCACGGGTGAAGTTTAAGAAAGCGGAGATTGTTATTAGTGGAATACGGTGTAGAAGGGATACTGACTGGAGGGTGATTGGGGATTTAAACGAGACTATGGAGTGGGTATGTGGGAAACTGGGAATGAAATTTCTAGATCCTAATGGGTGGATAGGAGATAGGGATCTGCGCTCAGATGGCCTTCATTTAAACCGCAGTGGTACGTATAAGTTAGGAAATTTGTTTGGAAGGGTAATAGGGAGGTACATTCAGGGAAACGGGATGGCCTAGGGAGCGGTGATAAGGGAACAGGGAACTGGAAATATAAAATTGTTAGTGTTGAACTGTAGAAGTATTGTAAGGAAAAGAATAGAATTAAGTAATTTAATAGATATATATTTACCAGGTATTGTAATAGGAGTTGAATCATGGCTGAGAAATGATATAATGGATACAGAAATTTTCTCACGGCACTGGAGTGTGTATCGTAGAGATAGGATAGGAAGGGTGGGAGGGGGAGTGTTCATACTGGTGAAAGAAGAATTTGTAAGCTACGAAAAAGTTAAAGATGAGACACATGAAATTCTAGGTGTAAGGCTCATTTCTAAAGATAATAGGCTACTTGATATATTTGGAGTGTACAGATCGGGAAAGGGTAGCACTGACGAGGATTCGGAATTATTTGATAGGATAGTCAGCTATGTGGGAAACGACATGGAAAGAAATGTGATTGTAGCGGGAGATCTGAATTTGCCAGATGTCAATTTGGAAGGAAATGCGAACGACAGGAAGCATGACCAACAAATGGTAAATAAGTTAATATGGGAAGGACAGCTGATTCAGAAAGGGGTGGAACCAACCAGAGGGAAAAATATCCTGGATGTCGTGCTGATAAAACCAGATGAGCTCTATAGGGAAACTGAAGTAATAGATGGTATTGGTGATCATGAAGCTGTTTTTGTGGTAGTTAAAAATAAATGTGATAGAAAGGAAGGTCTTAAAAGTAGGACTGTTAGGCAGTACCATATGGCTGATAAAGCAGGCATGAGGCAGTTTCTAAAAAGTAATTATGATCGGTGGAAAACGGTAAATAGAAATCTAAACAGACTCTGGGATGGGTTTAAAGAAATTGTTGAGGAATGCGAAAACAGGTTTGTACCATTAAGGGTGGTAAGGAATGGTAAAGACCCACCTTATTATAATAGAGAAATAAAGAGACTAAGAAGGAGGTGCAGACTGGAAAGAAATAGAGTTAAAAATGGCTGTGGAAGTCAGGAGAAATTGAAGGAACTTACTAGAAAATTGAATCTAGCAAAGAAGGCAGCTAAGGATAACATGATGGCAAGTATAATTGGAAGTCATACGAATTTTAGTGAAAAATGGAAGGATATGTATAGGTATCTTAAGGCAGAAACAGGTTCCAAGAAGGACATTCCAGGAATAATTAATGAACAAGGGAAGTGTGTATGTGAGGATCTTCAAAAGGCAGAAGTATTCAATCAGCAGTATGTAAAGATTGTTGGTTACAAGGATAATGCCGATATAGAGGAGGAGACTAAGGCCAAAGAAGTAATAAAATTTACATATGATAACAATGACATTTACAATAAGATACAAAAGTTGAAAACTAGAAAAGCGGCTGAAATTGATCAGATTTCTGGGGATATACTAAAGACAATGGGTTGGGATATAGTACCATATCTGAAGTACTTATTTGATTATTGTTTGGTCGGAGGAGCTATACCAGATGAATGGAGAGTTGCTATAGTTGCCCCTGTGTATAAAGGAAAGGGTGATAGACATAAAGCTGAAAATTACAGGCCAGTAAGTTTGACATGCATTGTATGTAAGCTTTGGGAAGGCATTCTTTCTGATTATATTAGACATGTTTGTGAAATTAATAACTGGTTCGATAGAAGGCAATTCGGTTTTAGGAAAGGTTATTCCACTGAAGCTCAACTTGTAGGATTCCAGCAAGATATAGCAGATATCTTGGATTCTGGAGGTCAAATGGACTGTATCGCGATTGACCTGTCTAAAGCATTTGATAGGGTGGATCATGGGAGACTACTGACAAAAATGAGTGCAATTGGACTAGACAAAAGAGTGACCGAATGGGTTGCTATATTTCTAGAAAATAGATCTCAGAGAATTAGAGTAGGTGAAGCTTTATCTGACCCTGTAATAATTAAGAGGGGAATTCCTCAAGGCAGTATTATGTTTTCTTATATATATCAATGATATGAGTAAAGGAGTGGAATCGGAGGTAAGGCTTTTTGCGGATGATGTTATTCTCTATAGAGTGATAAATAAGTTACAAGATTGTGACCTGCAACGTGACCTCGAAAATGTTGTGAGATGGACAGCAGGCAATGGTATGTTGATAAACGGGGTTAAAAGTCAGGTTGTGAGTTTCACAAATAGGAAAAGTCCTCTCAGTTTTAATTACTGCGTTGATGGGGTGAAAGTTCCTTTTGGGGATCATTGTAAGTATCTAGGTGTTAATATAAGGAAAGATCTTCATTGGGGTAATCACGTAAATGGGATTGTAAATAAAGGGTACAGATCTCTGCACATGGTTATGAGGGTGTTTAGGGGTTGTAGTAGGGATGTAAAGGAGAGGGCATATAAGTCTCTGGTAAGACCCCAACTAGAGTATGGTTCCAGTGTATGGGACCCTCACCAGGATTACCTGATTCAAGAACTGGAAAAAATCCAAAGAAAAGCAGCTCGATTTGTTCTGGGTGATTTCCGACAAAAGAGTAGCGTTACAAAAATGTTACAATGTTTGGGTTGGGAAGAATTGAGAGAAAGAAGAAGAGCTGCTCGACTAAGTGGTATGTTCCGAGCTGTCAGCGGAGAGATGGCGTGGAATGACATTAGTAGACGAATAAGTTTGAATGGCGTTTATAGAAGTAGGAAAGATCACAATATGAAGATAAAGTTGGAATTCAAGAGGACAAACTGGGGCAAATATTCATTTATAGGAAGGGGAGTTAGGGATTGGAATAACTTACCAAAGGGAGATGTTCAATAAATTTCCAATTTGTTTGAAATCATTTAGGAAAAGGCTAGGAAAGCAACAGATAGGGAATCTGCCACCTGGGCGACTGCCCTAAATGCAGATCAGTATTGATTGATTGATTGATTGCATTTTCTGGAGACAATGCCAATGTTAATTTTGGAGGCCTTGCACGCAGGGAAGGGAAGAATGTATTATCTGCACTCAAAAAAGACTTGAATGAAAACATAGTAGGTGTTGGATGACCTGTTCACATTCTACATAATTGTTTGCAACATGGAGCTGATGCTCTTCCTGTTGATTTTGAGTTTGTGGTGATGAAAATTTTCAGCTTCTTTCATATATATGCAGTGCGCGCACTCAGGAACTGAAAGACTTTTGTGAATTTGTTGATGTAAATTATCTGCAGCTTTTAAATCATTCTAAGACTAGGTGGTTAACATTTTATCCAGCAGTTGAAAGAATCCTGCAATTGTTCCCAGCTCTGAAATCCTACTTTCTTTCTCAGGGTATGAAGTCAGTGCCTTCATCAATTAGAAACCTCCTTGAAAATGACTTTCCAGAGCTCTATCTTTTGCTGCTTTCCTCAACCATACACATTTTTCACTATAAAATGTTGTCACTTGAGAAGGAACATAATTCAGTTGTAGAAGTGCTTGAACTATTAGAATCTGTCCAATCTTCATTGAAAGGCAGACTTGAAGGTCAATTCATTCCCCTTAAAGTCAGACAGATGTTAAATACATTTTCAGAAGATGGTTTGGATAAAGAATGCAAAGTGTTTATGGAGAATGTATCTTGTTTCTATGAAACCTGCACTGAGTACTTGGATAAATGGATGCATCCTATAGAGGAATTCAAGTGTTTCAAATGGTTGAAACTTCAAAACATTGTGCTATTTGCTTTACGTCGCACCGACACAGATAGGTCTTATGGCGACGATGGGACAGGAAGTGGCTAGGAGTGGGAAGGAAGTGGCCGTGGCCTTAATTAAGGTACAGCCCCAGCATTTGCCTGGTGTGAAAATGGGAAACCACGGAAAACCATCTTCAGGGCTGCCGACAGTGGGGTTCGAACCCACTATCTCCCGAATACTGGATACTGGCCGCACTTAAGCGACTGCTTCAAAACATTAAAGACCTCAGCTTTGACGATATTGTACCATGTATTCAGTACTTACGGTTAAAAGGCGTGGAAATAGATGATTCAAAATTATTCGACCAGTTCTGCAACGTAAGGGCTAATTCTAAAACTTCAACTTTGGATAAAGATACAACACTAGACCAACAATGGTCTGGTTTTTTTAATAAGTGCCAGAACATTGAGGTATTTTCTGAACTTTTGAACATTTGCCAGTTTTTCTTTGCCATACCAGGCAGCAATGCCTCCACTGAACGTGTGTTTTCATTCATAAACGCTCAATGGACAAAGGAAAGGAACCGTTTGTTGGTAGAATCAGTGAAAGGAATGGTACTTGTGACGTTCAATTTCAAAGATTGTGTCGTGTGAAGAATTTTATAAATATGTACTTCAAGAAAATAACTCGCGTCTTCTTTCGAAAGTAGGTTCTGTTGAAAAATAAAGCTTCAAGGAAATGAACTGCAGCAATGACTGATCATTAAGTAAAGTATTTCCTTTTGTAAAACGTTATGTGTAATATATGTATAATTTTGTTATCGATTTAAATTGTCACGCATTTTTCTTAAATGTCCTGCTTTTTGCTAAGCAATGTCCCGCATTTGGAAATTTTCAGTTGGTAACACTAATGGCACTGCACGTGTTTACTACAAGGCGAGGCTGTCTCTTCGTCTCACTCTACGACAACGTCTCCCCATCTTCTCCACTCATTCGTCACATGGGCTCTCCGACGTCACACGGGCCCTTTTACACCACACGCCAGCCAGTTGGCTGACCCTGCCATACGCCATTTCATTTCATTTCATTTCATTTTCCTTTTACTACATATATCTTTGTTTAAAGTTGTTGCGCTATATTTTCTACCCATATTTGTAATAAGAAAGAAGCAATAATGCCATGACAGTCCTCCCAAGCATAGCAGTATTTTACTAGCAGTCCAGGTAGAAAATCCACTACTTATAAAATTTGCAATCAAATCTATTGTACAGGTGGAGGAACGTCAAATTTATGGAATCATATAAAACGGGCGCATCGTAATGACATGGTACAAATACAGTTGCACATCGTGTAAGTAATTCCATTCCTACGTATGGATGAGACAGTGCAGGAAAAAATAAATTGCATAGGAGTTTGGCTACTTTTGTATGCGAAGACATGCAGTCACTGAGGGTTGTAGAGGATAAAGTTAGACCTGTAGCTTAGATCCTTTCCAACAGAACAAAAAAGTACTAGGCCACCATAGCTCAATTCGTAGAGCTACCAACGCGAACTCGGGAGATTGTGGGTTCGGATCCCACTGGTGTCCGGATGGCCATTTTTTTCTGTACTTAACATCTCTTCGACACGTACTAAATGTAAGTAACACGACCTAACAGGTTGAAAGTCGATTTCGATTACAATGTGGTAGTGAAATTTCAATATTCATTGACCCTTAAGTGAACTTGCTCTTGCTAACCTTAGCGTACCCGCTACACCTGTGCCAGCATAGGTGGCGGTTTCATATGCTGGACAAATTCTTTCAGACCGAAGGTCGTCGCTTTCTGCAAAACGAGCTGAAACTGATATTTCTGAATGGAAATTCCTCCTATACACACCTGTTCCATGCAATACAGAACACTACACGGTACTTCCCATACTGTCAGTGTACAACGTGTTGTGTCCTGATTTTAATGCCTGTCACAAGATGAAGAATTGAGCAGTGGCGGCTGGTGGTTTAAAAGTTCAGTGGTGCACAATTTTTTCCATTGATATAATATTATGATTACGGGCTAATTTTCAAATCCAGATACATCAACAATACTTTTTATTATTAAAAATAAAACAAAGATTTTACATTTTTATTTTCAGGAATACTACTACAACCCAATACATTTTTCATTTAAAAACTCTTACCATATTGAAATGAAACACTGTGAGGTAGCCTAATTCCGGTTTGTATCTGGTTTCGAAATTAAACGTCGCGTGGGCCTACCCATTCGTTTCACCTCGGATTTTTCTTCGGCAGTCCGTTGCGGAAACAGCCCAGATATTAAAGACTGCACCGAATTCATGATCTGGCAAAATGCCACTAACTGATAAAAACGCACAATAACAAAAACACACACGCTGACACGAATGTTTACACAGTGAAATCAATAAGCTACTTAGCTTGTACGCACATAACAAAGCTCACAACTATACTGAAAGAAATGGCAGTTTTTATTTTCAAATTTAAAGCCATTAGTTATATATCCAACATATGAACTTCCATCCAATGTCGCTAGGTGACATCCCTGTTCTATAACAGACTCTCACATTGAGCGCCAACGGTCTCTAGCGACTTTGCTAGTAGTTGGTTTCGTAGGAGCACGGCCGACTGGTCGCTCTTATCACACGGCCTTAAAATTATGGAGAAGATCATTGAAGCCAGAGTAAGGGATATACTAGAGCCTATCTTAGAAGAGGAACAGCATGGCTTTAGGACTGGAATAAGCACCACAGATTTGATATTTGCTTTGAGGATGTTGGCAGAGGAACACTGGGAAAGTGGAAAAGACCTAATTATTGTGTTTATGGACCTTGAAAAGGCGTATGATAATGCTCCTAGATCAACTATTTGGAAAAGTCTTAGAAAACTTGGTGTACCGGAGTACCTTATTAGGAAGATCCAAATGCTATATACTAATTGTAAAAGCTGTGTCAGAATTGGAGACGGTCACTTGAAATGATTGAATACAACCAAATGAGTACAACAGGGAAGTGCCTTACCACCTCTTCTATTCATAGCAGTTATGGATACCATTTTAAAGGAACTAAAAGGAAAAGGCAATAACGATCTTCAGGCTCTGGTGTTTGCAAACGATGTGGCAATATGGGATGAAACAGAGAAGGGAGTGCAAAATAATCTGAATGCATGGTGTAAGAAGTTTGATGATTATGGAATGAAACTGAACCCATCAAAAACAGTAGCATTGAAAATCAGCAGACATAATACAGAATGCAACATAAAAATACAGGATCACCAAGTTAAAGTAGTACACCAATTCAGTTATTTAGGAAGCGTAATGGCTAGTAATAACAAAGCTGAGATAGAAATAACAAACAGAGTAACCAAAGGCTCTAACTTTTACAGTATCGTTAGACACCTACTATGGGATGAGAAGGTTCCACAAAGAACAAAAATGACCCTGTACAAGTCACATTTCATTCCCATCCTCACATATTCTTTGGAAACCTGCACACTTACATCACAGGATTGTAGCAGGATTCAAGCCTGTGAAATGAAATTTCTTAGAACTGCCCTCCAAAAGACCCGACTTGATCATGTGAAAAATGATGAGATCCGATCTAACCTAGGTCTAAATGAATCGATGGAGGAAAGACTTAGGTCATCTAGACTTAAATAGTTTGGGCATGTAGAACGAATGAACAGCACAAGGCAAGGTTACCATGTGCTTATTTGGAAAAGAGAATAACAGGTAGAAGACCAGTTGGAAGACCAAGAAGATGGATGGACCAACTGAGGGAAGACGTGGAGAGAAGAGGATGGAATTGGGAATCTATCTTGGACAACGAAATGTTTTTGAATAGGCAACTTTGGAAGACGCTCGTTTTCAAACACCCTACCTGGCTCGCTGGAAGGGAAAACCGATGATGATGATGATGACGACGGCCGACTGGATCCCTCGCTGCGCTACAAGGAGCTAGCTGGAGCGACGCATCAAGTCGGCCGTGGTAGGAGGAGCCAGGTTGATAAACCTCCATATAAGCAATGTCTTTGCTGGCAGGACCTAGTGTTTACAGTGCACTATGTCTTCTGGTATGGGCTAGAGCAATTTTGTTACTTTCATTGATCTGTCTCTGTCTTATCCTTGGCTTTGACAATATGAAAGTGACTGAGGTATGAGCGATGCTAGTAATGCCATTCTTTGTGCAGCCAGTCCCTGCTATGAATGGTATGTAAATGTTGCTCATAGGGTCGTTCGGTGCATGCATTTCAGTGGGCTTGGCAGACTGATATGTAATGGCAACTTCTGGCCCGGTGAGGAAAGCAACGGGAAACTACCTCATTTCCCTAGTACGCCTCTTCAGTGATGCCTAGGCCATCTATGACAGCTGACGGTAGAGCTGTTGAGGATCCAACCAGCCTTAGGGCTGAAGACTGAACATACATACATAAGCAATGTATAAGAAGCCACGCCTATCTTTTCCTCTCCCCACGCACCCCTCTAACAGCCCAAAAGCACCCCTCGATCAGCCCCGCGCACCCCTCTGGCAGCCCAGGTTTCATCCTACCTCAGGTTGACTCTCTGCTGCAAACTTTCCGGCTCCTGCAGTGAACATCCAAGAGTACCGGCTTGTTGTCTCCTGTAGTCAATATTTGCTCTTTCAAGCTCTTGAAAGGTTTGTCTTGTTGAACGAATATACCGTTCTTGAGTAATCCAAATTATAAAACTTTACCTAAAATAAACATAAAAAATTAATGGGGTTAGCGCAAACCTGCAACCTTATGGAGAAACCGCCCCTGGACTTGAGTTCATTTGTATACTTATTGCCATTACTGATGTTATCTTAACAGATTTTTCGTTTAACTCCTTACCACATAGTTATAAATGAAATATTTGACATCACACGAGTTTAGGCAAATTTCAAAGCACTAGATTTCGTTTCGTCAATTATCACATTATGGAATACGGTACGTTTATCCATATGCATTAATATTTATTTATTCATTTGTATGTTTATTTCTTTATTTATGTCTACTTGATATGCCTCATATTAAGCACAGAGTTGTGATTACACTGTTTGTTACGTTATCTGTTAAATTTATATTACATTATAAAAATTGTGCAAATCACCAATAATAGATAGTACGGAGCATTGTACCACTGATAACTGACAATCTCCTTTATGAATGTAAACTGTAGCTTAGAAGGCCAATATAAAGTTTAAATTTACCGCTATAAAGTTGTACTCGGTTCTGTGCTATGTTTAACAGAGTAATGACGTCACCGTACTTGCTCCAAACTGAACCGCTTCGTCCCCACCACTATAAATACTCTAACTCACGGAATGTTTACGTTCATACTGTCCGTGACTCTTCTACACACGACCTCTGCATGACAACTGACTTGTGTACGAATAATTTTGTTGAAGCACGTTAACTGAGTTCTGAGGTTCCAGGATCATTGGTTCTCTCCGGTTTACTAAAAGTACACATTTCAACGCCGTGTTGAATCTGTCAAACTTGGTTCTGTCAGAAACTAGTCTGCGTGTACAATATTTTCTCTGAACCATAGGGCCAGTGTGTAGCAAAGGCTATAATTAACGTGTCCGAATAATTATGCGAGTCACTGTAACTAGGCTTATCAGTATTCTCCTTAAAAACAGCAGGTTTTAGTTGACTTCCAAGGCCAGCGAAGTCGTTGGAGAGTACATAAAAATGACCTACGTCCCCCTGTGGGTTGGACTGATAGAATAACACCCACGGTATCCCCTACCTGTCGTAAGAGGCGACTAAGAGGGGCCCCAGGAGCTCTGAACTTGGCGACCACGAGGCCCTCAGCTAAGTCCTGGCATTGCTTCCACTTACTTGAGCCTGGCTCCTCACTTTCATTTGCCCTATTCGACCTCCCTTGGTCAACTATTGTTCTCTTCCGACCCCTACGGTATTAAGTATCGAGGCCTAGGGAGTCTTTTATATTCACGCTCTTCGTGTCCTTTGCCTTTCTTTGACCGATACCTTAATTTTTCGAAGTGTCGTATCCCTTCCATTTTTTCTATCCGATTAGTGTTATATAAGGGATGGTTGCCGAGTTGTACTTCCTCTTAAAACGATAATCACCACCACATCACCTCTATACCAACGATCAGCCGTTGACCCCGAACACACGGCGCTTCTTATATGCGCATGATCTAGCCCTTACTGCACAAGGCGAACGCTTTGAATTCGCGGAGAGAAATCTGACAAATGCCCTTAGAAATCTGTCAAAGTACTACAACCAGAACCAAATCAGACCCAATCCTTCTAAAACACAAGTATGTGCCTTCCATTCAAGGAACAGAGGAGCTCATCGTGAGTTCCGTCTAGAATGGTCAGGTATCCAATTGCAGCACTGCCACACTCCAAAACACGTAAGAGTGACCTTTGATCAAGTTCTTACGTTCAAAACCCATTGTTAAGAGTAATAGGACGAAAATCTCCACACTATACAATCGGATATACGGAAGTAACATACAAACGGGAAGTACTACCAGAACAGATAAGACACAGCGAAATGGGAAACATGCGCACGTCCTGTCTGAGGACAGGATGAGGCAATTTGTCTGTTAACACAACTGGGCCATTCAATGAAAATATATCTGTGTATAATATATGCATATCAATCATACTAGCTGATGTACACATGCTTTGCTAAGGAATTTTCAGAAAAACTCTCTGTTTTCCTAACTTATGTCAACATAGGACATTACAAAGACTTCAGTAGGAATGTACCGATTAAAAGCAACGTTATCATACGAAATACTCGATCAAATGAAAAATCGCACATTTTCTCACTTTTAACGAACAGTACTACGGTGCCGATCTAAAACAGTCCAAAGTTCCAGTGCTGGAATGACCAATCTGCAGACAGCCGCGAACAACATCATCATACAACTACTACTACTACTACTACTACTACTACTACCAAAATGTTTTCATTCCTCCCCTGAAGGGGAAGGCGGGCATCCTAGACGGTGACGCCGGCTCCTCTGCCATTAATCCGTTAAATGTGCACACTGCTCATTCTAATCAGTGTCTCAGAGTAGGGACTGAATAGCTGGAATGCTATAATGAACTAGTGCGTTACGTACTAGTAATAGCATAACACTTATGAACCAGAGGTATGGCATGCTAAAAAAACACACACACATTTATCTAACTCCCCAGCTACTTCTCGACAACATTCAGGCAGGCTATGTTACCCGGCACGCAGTAGTAATCCCATCTATCGGAGATGAGTGACAGCAAAAGACACAAAGCATATCACAACAATGGTCAATTTAATGTTATTGTTGATCATTTTTATGAGCTTTCTATATTGTAGGTCTTCACATTTAGTTTCCTTCCGACTCTGTGATATTAGGGCATCTTATAAAATTATTTATAGCGTAGACTGTAGTTCCTTATTCCCTGAATTTACATACCGATTTTCATTAAAATCTGTTTACCCATTTTCTCGTGACTCGGCGCTGATGTTGACTTAAAAACAAAAATCCAAATTCATGAATATCTGTTATCATAGCCGGTACGGTAAAAATGTATAAGACATAAATGATCGGGAATTTAATTTTATATAACATTAGTTACCGGTATGTAGTATTTATCGACAGGACCACAAATAACATAAATATTTCAGAATTTAATTTAAGGCCTTCCCCTAAACTACCATTTCACTTAGTGTGAATAAAATGATTTATAGCCTAGATTGTAGCGACTTATTCCCCGACTTTACATACAGATTTTCATTAAATTCTCTTCAGCCGTTTTCTCGTGTTACGCGTACAGACAGATAGACAGACGGACAGACAGATAGACAGACAGAAATTATGGAAAATAAAAAAGTGCATTTCCTTGTTACTGTAGACACGAAAGATGAAAATTAATCTCTTACTTGGTTTCAAAACAGGCCAGGACAAATAATAGCCTATGTCCGATCCAGTTTGATTATCGTCTGTCTCTCACGGCATCACGGGAAAACAGACGACTTCCATGAAATTATTTAAATTTAGTGTAAGAGCAAGTGGGATCCGGTTCCTTGGCTGAATGATCAGCGTACTGATTTTCAGTTCAGATAGCCCCGGGTTCGATCAACACCTCCTAGATAACAAGTCCTCACAACAGCGGGGTAATGTCACGCTACAAACATGATTTTAATACTTCTTGCTCATGGAATAAAATAATTACCAACAAAACGTTTACTTTTTAAAAGAAGTAGTAGTAGTAGTATCGGTAGTAGTAGTAGTAGTAGTAGTAGTAGTAGTAGTAGTAGTTTTATTGAACCTCACAGGTTTCCACCCAATACATGGTTCAAATTTGGAATTTGGAATAGCCTAAGCCAATTACAGGATGCAAAATAACAGTAAATTAGAATCTAGTCTATATATATAAAATAAGAGTTTTGTCTGTACATTGCTCAGAATTTGAAAAGAATGGTATTTCTGTATCGATCATGTCCACAGTAACAAGAAAATGCAGTTTTTACTTTTCCGTAATTACTGTCTGTCTGTCTGTCTGTCTGTCTGTCTGTCTGTATGTATGTACACGCATCACGAGAAAACGGCTGAAGAGAATTTATTAAAAATCGGTATGTAGAGTCGGGGTGTGAGCCTCTATAATCTAGGCTATAAATTATTTTATTCACGCTGAGTGAAATGGTAGTTTAGGGGAAGGCCTAAAATTCAATTCTCAAATATTTGTATTATTAGTGGTCCTTTTGATAAATACTACATAACTAAAGTTATACAGAATTACATTTCCGATCATTTACGTCTTATGCCTACCGGCTATGATAACACAGATATTCATGAATTTGGATTTTTGTTGCTAAGTCCATATCAACGCCGAGCACCGACAAAATGGGTGAACAGAATTTAATGAAAATCGGTATATAGAGTCGGGGAATAAGAAACTACAGTTTAAGCTATAAACAATGTTATTCACCCTGGGTGAAATGGTAGTTTAGGGGAAGGCACCTAAAATTTAATTTTTAAATACCTATGTCCTTGGTCCTACGGAAAAGTACTACATAACAAAAGTTATAGAGAATATAATTTCCGATAATTTATGTTTTATTCAGTTTTACCATACCGACTATGATAAGAGTGGTATGTCAGAACCGGAAGACAATTAATAATGTGAAGGCCTACAATATCGACAGCGCGTAACATAGATCAACAATTACACTGACCATTGTTTGTTGTAATGTTCTTTGTCTCTTATGCTGACATTCAACTCCGATGGACGGGATTACTGCTGCGTACCGAGTATAACAGCCTAATTGAATACTGGCGGGAAACAGCTGAGGAGTTAGATATCTTTCTTCTTTAGCATGCTATTCCTCTGGTTCATACATTTTCTGATACTGCTGGTACGTAACACACTGGTTCATCATAGTATGCCAGCTATTCGATACCTACTCTGATGCGCTGTTTTGAATGAGCAGTGTGCGCACTTAAGTCAGAGGCTCAGTTAGTAGTAGGAGTAGTAGTATGAACTGGTCTGGAATTACAATTTAGCCCTGTTCCAAATTATAGTACCACAATTCACTAAATAACTCAAAATTCAACCCTGAAAAGAGCCGTTTCTTAGGAAAAGCTTCTTCCTCTTCACTTTCATTAAATCTACATTAATTTAATTCCAAATTAGCAGCGAAGATGTGGTTTCTTCTCTGGCTTGGAGGAAAAATTGCCTCCACGTCAGATAGTTCTTTCCCCCGCCAGTGTAGTGAATTGAGATTTTCCGACTCATCGGGTACTCCCAGGAAACAGATAAGTAAATGGGCATAGTTTTTGCCCTGGGACTATTCACTATTTGAAACCCCCTCCCCCGCCGAAAAAAGGACGAAGATTGTTCACGGATGTCTGCGTCTTAGTCATTCCAGCTCTGTAGCTTTGGGCTGTTAGTTCGGCAGCATAGTACTGTTCGTTAAAAGTGAGAAAAAGTTTTTCATTTGATTGAGTATTTCATATGAAGGCATTGCTTTTAATCGCGCCATTCCTACTGACGTCACTGTAATGACCCATGTTCATTTCAGTTGGGAAAACCACTAAGAGAGTCTTTCTGAGAATCTATAAAGTCAGGCGGAGAGTGTCTGCCATTATAATGAAAACTCCCCAACCTGATTGTGACTGACGGAAGGCAAGCTGGCCTACCATTACAATGAAAATTCCCTAACCCAGTCTTCATACGAGAAAAGACGTTGGTGACTTGCCAGTCGTGCTTCTAGGGCAACTGTAAGAGCTATGCAACTTAATACAATCTTGCTCACAACGTTTACACTACCTAACCTAGAATTCTGTATAAAATTTAGAATTCCGTAGCGAAGCACGGGTACATCAGCTAGTAAACGACATAAAATAAAAAAACCAGCAAAATGAAATAAAATGAAACTAAGAGAAAATAAAAGGCAATCATTCCCCATATGCACTGCCATTTGGCCCATGATCAACCCTTATTAGTGATGCATAGGCCTTGGCACGCAATGGGCATATCGGACACATAAACAGAATAAATGAACAAAACAAAATAAAAATAATAATAATAATAATAATAATAATAATAATAATAATCAAACGAAAGGAAACACGCTTCTCCTTGGACATGCTACGAGGCCCCTCGGATACTCCGGAAACATGACCCCTAAGGAGAGGGTCACCACAGTAGTCATCCTAAGTCCCTGCATACCACGTCCAATGTCCTCCCTGTATATTCATATTGGCTTTTCAGAATATGCAGTTTAAATAAAATAGAATTAAAAGACCTAATGAAGTTGAAATAAAATACAGGCATTGTGAATATCAACGACTCTCTTGTCCCTCCTGTCTAATAACGCAAACCTTTGCACATTTCATTCCTCATACCATCCTTCTATTTGACCCACTCTGGCTAGCTGAGTCAAGACACGTTATGTCACCAGCCGCTTATATGTACCTCATTCTGCTCACGTTGCATCTTTATCTTTGTACTACTTCTCTGTTACTACTCATCATATTTAACCATGCTTAATCTAATTTAAATACCAAGCCATTCTCCACATTAAATTTTGCCATCACGTCCACCAAACCAAAATTTACCAACCCTGCCTATTTACCGAACACACAAATAGCATCAACTCAACATTACTTCCAAATCAAAATTACCATAAACATGCCAAAATTACCCACTTAAATTCTGCCATTATTACTTTTTAAAAGGACATTGAATTATATTGTCGTTCTTACCGTATTCTAGTGACTGTCATTAAAATTAAAACAGCGCATGGTTTTAAAACATGACAGCGTTTTACAATGATAACTGTTAATTGCTGACAAACAAAATAGAAATTCACAAGCATATCTCAATTTAAATAGACACCCAACAAGCATTGCATGATCCTAAAAGAAAAATAACTTAGGCCTAATATGTAGCCTATATTACAACAATGAGACACTGGCTTCAAATATTTAAACAAACTTCATTTTGCGCAAATAACGGATGTTCTTAACTTGTATCGTCTTTTGTTTATGCACCTTTTCCCCCTCTTTAAGTAAAATATAAGGTAATAAATTTAAAGGGTCACTGAGTTAATACTACTAATGACATTAAAGGAAAAGGAGCATAATAGTATGTTAACATACGGTATATCTGGTCTCTAGTCTAAATTATGACACATTGGCACTAAAGTTAATAACATATCCCAAGCTTAGGCCTACTATTATACCGAGAGTCAACTCAAGACCTAAGCGGTCCCTTTGATGTTAGCCAGACTTCTGGTCAGTGAAGAGGCTTCCGCAGCGGTGAATAGTTGCTATGTTTGTTGCTTGTTTCTGAAGTCACGAGCTTCCCTCAGTTTGGTTAGATATTCTGGTGAACTGACTTGTCCAATATTAAGAATTTATGCCCTGTAAAAATATGGAAAATATTTCACAAGTTTTATGTGATTCCGGTTCGTTACCAACACTTATCTTTCATACGCAGATGGTTGTGAATAGTTGTTGTTCTCGATTGTATTTATAGCGAAATATATAATTATTTAACATGAGCTTGATATCCTACTGCATTCTATACTTACTGTGCTTTGTTCGAGTTCATTCCATTGCTGTTTATTTCACATAATATTTACAACGTGAAGATGAATCCAAGAACAATGTTGACAATACTGGCTGTATTAGCATGCTTAGTGCTCAGTATTCATAATGGCTGCCAGCAATGAGCAACACGTGGGTGATGCTTGACGCTTGAGTCACCAATGAAATACTTTAAAACTAATAAAAGTGTGTGTGTGTGTGTGTGTGTATGTGTGTGGTGGTGGGGGGATTAAGTTAGGAGAGTAAACAAATTGTTCTGAACGTTTACAGTAGCCTATGAGATGAGAATGCGCTGTGGACTGTGGAAGAAATGGTGAAGAAACTGCGCAGCTGACAGGCGTTCCTACGTACAGTGTTTACAGTGTTCGCGTGGAATTTAAAGGAATTCGTATGTTTTCTTGTGGCACTATATCGTATATGATGTCCGGTGGTTGTTTATGTATGTTGTGAGAGTTTCTGATGACACGTGTCTCTAAAGTCGCTGAAAATTTAGTTTTAGTTTTAAGAAAGTGTCTGAATTATGTAAACAAGCAATCAAGGCGGCAAGGAACGTGAAACAAAACGCAACTCAACTAAGCTGCATGCCAGATTTGTGTGACAGAAAAAGTTTGTTCGTTTGACTGTTCGTCAGTAGGCTTACCGGTATGTATCAGCTCAGTTCGACCTATGCACTCGCCGTAAGTAAAACAGGAAGGGCCTTAACACGGAATGGGTATAGAATCATTCGCGTACTCGAAATAATAATAATAAATAATTTGTGCTTTATATTCGTAACTGTCCTCACCCGCAGAAATGTTTTCATAAGGAGATCATGAGTTCGTTTTTAGCTTCCGAATGACGAGACTAAAATATTTACAACATTCCTGGAAACACTGTATTTTGCAAACCCACTCACAGATGGGTTTTCAACTTGTTGAACTGCGAGAAACTGCCACTGACAGTCTTCGCACGAGATCTGAATAGTATACTCACGTCGCCATACGTTTCGTTTTTTAAGTCCCCATGTGCCTCACATAAACTGCAATATGAAATAAAAATAAACCTTGCTTCTCTTGCCTCGGTATTAGTCGGTAACCAATAGGTTGTACACGCTCAATAAAGGAATAAATAGGCACGGTAGTTAGCCTAATCAAAGTACAACAATGTGAAAGGAAGCAATTTCTTTTGATGCTACACTATCTGAGAATAAAGTGCAGTACCTATTTGTCAGATAGGTGCTCGACTTTAATGATAATAAGCCAGTTGTGGAGGAGGAGGAGGAGGAGGAGGAGGAGGAGAAGGAGAACCAAGAAGGGAAGGGGAAACAGGGGAAGTGCTCATACGCGGAAGGATATTTTCCTCAGCTCTAGAGTTATGCATCAGCGCATGCAGGATTTACGAACGGGAAGAAAAATCTATCTACACTACACTATTTATACCCTTCCTAATGTATCTCACCCAGGGCAACGGCACGTCGTTTCGTTATTCGTCGTATGAGAACATAAGTACAGGAGATGGATGATAAAACAATGTGTACCAGGAACCGCTTACAGTCTGGAACATTATTTTATTCAATGTCAAGTACTACAACGGCACGGCCCTGGCATGCATTTTGTGTGCAACGAACCGCAACGGCACGGCGCAGGCATGTATTTAGCGAGCAAACCACGTCACAAGCTCCACGCTGGAAGTTAACCTCGAAGTAACGCACCGATCACGTGCACAGCATATGGTGATATGGAAACTTCTAGAACATGTTCTGCTAACTTTTGATCCCAACGAGATATCAATTATTAAAACATATAATCTTGTAGCCCGTTATTTGAAGGCCAACATACTCAAATTTCGTAAAAATCGGCCTAAGGAACTTGCGAATAATGCCACTATAAAGAAATTCAATTCTGCCAAGACGGGAGGTAGTCGAACCCGGCAGAATCAAATAAAAGAGCCCGGATTTTCTGAGTAGAAAACAGTTCTCAACTCGCAGCCGACGTGCAAACATGCTGACGTACGCGAATGTATACGTCGAAACTCGAACTCAGTCGTCGCCAAGTACAACCCTACCGAGCTCGATAGCTGCAGTCGCTTAAGTGCGGCCAGTATCCAGTATTCGGGAGATAGTAGGTTCAAACCCCACTGTCGGCAGCCCTGAAAATGGTTTTCCGTGGTTTCCCATTTTCACACCAGGCAAATGCTGGGGCTGTACCTTAATGAAGGCCACGGCCGCTTCCTTCCCTGTCCCATCGCCGCCATAAGACCTATCTGTGTCGGTGCGACGTAAAGCAACTAGCAAAAAAAAAGTACAACTCTACGGTAACTATCTTCAACAAATTTATACAAGTGTTCGTCTTGAACTTCGAAACTATTGAAACAAACGATTTCATAATAGTACCTTAAAATGCGTATTTAATGAGAGTTTATGGAACGACTCGACTTTCATCGGGAGTGTAAAAGTGTGCCGCATTCGACGCTTTATAACACTACGGCTATCGGAACTTATAAATATTCACGAGTTAAAACATTCGCTATTGTGAATAAATTTTTGGTCTTCGTCTGAAATACTTGTAAATATATTAGAACTGTGCTTTTATACAAACAGTGATTCCAATCAAATGAGCTTTAATAATATCACTGCCAGTGGTTAGACACTGTACGAGTGCACTTAGTAAAATACTGTGCTCGTCTTACGATTTTCAAATATGAGTTATGCTAGATAGGATACCCACAAATCGTTATAGTCAGTTGGACTTTCTTGTGTTCATAAGTCCAACAGTAACGCGTGAAATCCTGATCGAGTGCCTATTTTCTTAAATCATCATCCTGCTGTTATCTCGAGTTAACGTGGGATACGGAAGGTGGTTTCTAAGTGGGAGTTGAACGTGGTACCATGGTGATGACATCACGACACCGGCTGCCTATGGTTTCAACTTGCTTTTCACTGAACCGCATCTCCCTACATTCCAATGCTGAGTACCGGAGTATACAGGTGATATGAATGCATTTCAAACCATCTAAAGATTCCACCAGACTAACTTTCTTATTAGTGGAACATTAGAATCAGTGACTTCGTTGGCAGTTTTACATTCAATTAACTGATGCTCATTGGAAATCATATTACTCTTGCCATATTCTATAAGTGTTAAATACCAAACCTTAAAGAGACTACAGGACAGAACTCTATAAGAAGATTAATTTTTGCGATGGTTTTTCAAAGTGTTAAATTATCTAGAAAGACTTTAGGATAAGTTCGTAAGTTTTTCAAGTGAAGAAATAGTTGCTTGAAACGAAATCATTTTCATTTTTACATTATTTAGACAAAATTTAGGAAGAACTCCATGAAGACAATTATTTTGAAGTGAAATAATACTCATTTAATTTCAGAATATAGGAAACAATTCTGATATTATGATAGACATTCGTTGCCATTGATTTAATCTCAAATATCAAGACGATAGATAATCTGTTCGTAAGATCTTTCACTTTAATCGAATTTCGAGCCAGAAATAATGTGAGATATAGGCCTACACGTCAAATTCATTGAGATGAATAAATTAAGTTTTTAAACTCATCTATTATTTCGCTCAGCATATACCTCTCTCTGTACCTGCTCCATAAGAAACGTCCACCTCCAAGTGTGAATCTCATGCCTTCATCCCTGGTCATTCCCGGTACAAATGTTTGCCAGTAAAACACGTAATTTCGAAGTCCGTACACGGAATCTGTGAAGTATGGTCGCGCAAGACATTCGTTGGGAGAGGGTGAAGCCTAAAGGCGCGTGCGTTATCCGTTTACTTTCTCCTAACTAATCTAAAGAAGCACACGAATTACGATCGCTCTGAGGGTCCGACACTGCGATTCATATACAGGGTGAAGCGAAATTCGCGCACTCGGACGTCGCAGTGCGACTCCTCACATACCAGCAATAACAAAAATGTCTCTCACAAAAGTTCGTCCGGCAACTATATCCGGGAAAAAAAGTCGTTGAATAGTGGCAATCTGACAACACTGTAACCACATGTAGGGTAACTACCTCTATCAGCACATATTAGTCGTACTGTACAGTTGGAGCAGTGGATATAATTTTGGGATAACATGCAGGAGGTCGAGGGGTCGATCATGGGTTGAGGCGTATGTATTTTTTTTCGTAAATGTAGTCCAGGTGGTGTGGTATCTGGCATCTTAATCGTCAACAGCAATTGCAGCGGGTTCTCTACAAACCATTTGCACTTACATACTACGATCCTAGAAATGAACGAACATTCGTTTTCATTGGTCAGCTTTGAAAGACGCCCTTTCCACGTCGTGGGCGTGAATTTATTCGCACCACTTCCTCTACTAGATGCGTTACGTGCTCAGCGTTACTAAATTTTGTAAGTGTAGGATACATGTGACCTAAGAAACGGTGTCTTACTGTGTTACAGTATGTAATGTCCGATGGAAATTAGCAAATAAAACGAGCGCCTCAACCCAGAATCGAACCCTCGACCTCCTGCATGCTAACCCAAAATTCTATCCACTGCACCAACTGTACAGCACGACTAATAAGTGCTGACAGAGGTAGTTACCCTACATGTGGTTACAGTGTTGCCAGATTGCCACTCTTCAACGACCTTTTTCTCCCGGATATACCCGTAGGACGAACTTTTGTGAGAGGCATTTTTTATTGCTGGCGTGTGAGGAGTCGCACTGCGACGCTCGAGTGCGCAAATTTCGCTTCACTCTGTATATAACACACTAGCTGATGTACCCGTGCTTCGCTACGGGATTTTCAGAAAGGCTGTCTCTGTGGTTTTCCTAACTGAAGTGAACATAGATCATTACAAAAACGTCACTAGGAATGTAGCGATTAAAAGCAATGTTATCAAATGAAAACCCGCACATTTTCTCACTTTTAACGAACAGCACTGCGGTGCCGATGTAACAGTTCAAAGTTCCAGAGCTGGAATAAACAGCCGTGAAAACTCCTCTGCCATTATTCCGTTAAATATGCACACTGCTCATTCCAACCAGTGCCTCAGAGTAGAAATTAATTTGCTCGAATGCTATGATGAACAGGTGTGTTACGTACTAGCAGTATCAGACACTTTATGAACCAGAGGAATGGCATGCTACAGAAGGAAGTTATCTAACTTCCCTACTACTTACCGCCAATATTCAGGCAGGCTGTTACACTCGGTACGACCGGGCGAGTTGGCCGTGTGGTTAGGGGCGCGCATCTGCGAGCTTGCATCCAAGAGATAGTGGATTCGAACCCCACTGTCGGCAGCCCTGAAGATGGTATACCGTGGTTTCTCACTTTTCACACCAGGCAAATCCTGGGGCTGTACCTTAATTAAGGGCAAGGCCGCTTCTTTCACAGTCCCAGCCCTTTCCATAATCGACATAAGACCTACCTGTGTCGGTGCGACGCAAAACAAATTTTAAAATGTACTCGGTACGCAGTAGTAATCCCATCCATCGGAGAAGAGTAGCAGCAGAAGGCACAACGCACATAACAAACCATGGTCAAGTAATGTTATTGTTGATCAATTTTATGGGCTTTCTATATTGTAGGCCTTCACATTTAGTTTTTTTTTCGGCTCTATGATATTAGGGCGTCTTATAAAATTTATAGCGTAGACTGAAGTTCCTATTCTCCAACTTTGCATACCGATTTTCATTAAATACTTTTTACGCATTTACTCGTTTCTCGGCGCTGATATGAACTTAGTAACAAAAATCCAAATTCATGAACACCTCTGTGATCATAGCCGGTACGGCAAAAATGTGTAAGACATAATTGATCGGAAATGTAATACTATAGGCCCTATAACTTTAGTTGGTATTCCGTGGTTTTTCACTTTTCATACCAGGCAAATCCTGCGACTGTTATTTTAGTTATGTAGTATTTATCGATACGACCACTAATACCAAATATTTGAGAATTAAAGTTTAGACCTTACCCTAAACTACCATTTCACTCAGCGTGAATAAAATTATTTATGGGCTAGATTGTAGCGACTTATCCCCCGACTTTGCATAGCGATTGTCATTAAGATAGGACCACTAATAACAAATATTTGAGAATTAAATTTTAGGCCTTCCCCTAAACTACCATTTTTCGCAGCGTGAATATAATTATTTATGGCCTAGATTATAGCAACATATTCCCCGACTTTGCATACCTATTTTCATTAAATTCTCTTTAGTCGTTTACTCGTGATGCGTGTACAGACAGACAGACAGACAGACAGACAGACAGACAGACAGACAGACAGACAGACAGACATTACGGGAAATTAAAAAGTGCATTTCCTTGTTACTGTGGACACGACCGATACAGAAATACCGTCCTTTTTTTAAATTCTGAGCAATGTACAGAAAAAACTTATTTTATACATATAATGTAACGATTCAAATCCCGTTACAAGCATTTATCTGCCTCTGTGGATCAGTTGGTAGAGTGTCGGCCTCCGGATCCCAAGATAGCGGGTTCAAACCCGGCAGAGGTAGTCGGATTTTTGAAGGGCGGAAAAAAGTCCATTAGACACTCCATGTCGTACGATGTCGGCATGTAAAAGATCTCTGGTGACACATTTGGTGTTTACCCGACAAAATTCATTAAATCTCAGCCATATACGCCCAAGAGAGTTTCGGTTTACTCGGTCTGCCATCTAGTGGGCCTAGAGTAAAACGGAACGTCGAAATTGACGAGCAGACAGCCAGATGGCGTCAAATTGAAATGTCTGCACACGGTAGCTGAGGGATTATTATTATAATTACTATTATTATCTGTATTATTATTATTATTATTATTATTATTATTATTATTATGTCTGTATTATTATAACTATTATTATTATTGTTTGATTCAATTCTATAATCTGATTTCGTTATGTATTAATTAATTGTCGCTTGCTTCATTGTAATTAATTTAATGTGTATATATACGTGTGTGTATATTAGCATCAAAATTATGTAGAGTGAGACTTAATGCCTAATATCAGATATGGATACATTATTTGTGATACTGCCTTTTAAATATTGCAACATAGGGTACAATACTGTTACAGTAACTGTCGAGTCATCGCTCTGTCATTGTATGCTTTTAGCGATGAGATCATATTTAGGGAACTACAAATTTGCCTGAGGCTATTTCAACACAATATGTAATATTTGTAGGTGGGTGGGAGTGACATCATGTCTATTTTGAGCTCTGACGTGGGTGTTATACCATGTGTCAACTAATGGATATATAGGCTGTATCCTCCTATAGCCGCAGTCAGTTGGATAGTTCAGTTGGTTGGAAGCAGTTGGTTGGAAGGAGTTGAATGGAGAAACTTGCCATGAAGTGAATTAGAGTCAACGTGACCTCGATAGTGTTGTGAGATGGAGGGTGGGCAATGGTATGACGATAAACGGGGTTAAAAGCTAGGCTGTGAGTTTCACAAATACGAAAAGTCCTCTCAGCTTTAATTGCTGCGTTGATGGGGTGGAAGTTCCTTTTGAGGATCATTGTAAGTACATAGGTGCTAATATAAGAAAATACCTTCATTGGGGTAATCACATAAATATGATTGTTAATAAAGGGTACAGATCTCTGCACATGGTTATGAGGGTATTTACATGTTGTAGTAAGGATGTAAAGGAGAGAGCATGTAAGTCTCTGGTAAGACCCCAACTAGAGTATGGTTTCAGTGTATGGGTTCCTCACCAGGATTACTTCATTCAAGAACTGGAAAAAATCCAAAGAAAAGCAGCTCGATTTGTTCTGGGTGATTTCCGACGAAAGAGTAGCGTCACAAAAATGTTGCAAAGTTTGGGCTGGGAAGACTTGGGAGAAAGGAGACGAGCTGCTCGATTAAGTGGTATGTTCCGAGCTGTCAGTGGAGAGATGGCGTGGGAGGACATCAGTAGACGAATAAGTTTGAGTGATGTCTTTAAAAGTAGGAAAGATCACAATATGAAGATAAAGTTGGAATTCAAGAGGACAAATTGGGGCAAATATTCGTTTATAGGAAGGGGAGTTAGGGACTGGAAAACTTACCAAGGGAAATATTCAATAATTTTCCAATTTCTTTGCGATCATTTAAGAAAAGGCTAGGAAAACAACAGATAGGGAATATATCACCTGGGCGACTGCCCTAAATGCAGATCAGTAGTGACTGATTGAGTCAATTGGAAGGAGACGAATGGCGAAAAGTGATATGGATACGTAGTCGTCCGTGACCAAATGGATTATATGTTCGGAGTGTGTTTCCGTGTATCTGCTCGGTCGAGTTTTTGTGTTCGGTGACAGCCGAATACTGAGTCATCGTAATGCAGACTATCAGTTATCAGTGAATTACTTGTAAATTTGATTGTGAAGTGTGAATATAATTTCAAGCCACCATATATCTCGTTTGTGAAAGTAAAAGGATACATCAGCAAATAAGGCTTGAGATACCTACAGCTGATACCAATTCAAAGGAATACGTCGCAGTAACACTCAAAGTGTTCGAGGTACAATTAAGTGAACCAGAGAGGGATACATTTATTGTACAACTTTTAAATGTCCAGTCAAGATCATCTCAAATTTTATGCCTAGAGTTTTCTTCAGTTATAATGCCAGGGTTTTATATTATCTTTTGAATAATCGCAGTAAATCTCACTTGTTAACGTCAATTTTTAAAGAATATATATTTTGTTTAGTATCAAACATTACTGATTGTGTCATTTCTATAGTAGCTCAGATAACCTCAAATTTTAATGGGGAAACCGAACGCCAATCTCATTTTCCCAGAACCTATATGTTATGCTGTCAAAATAAGCTTATTACCTCACACCCTAGAGATATTCAAGACTCGCATTCTATTATCGTTACATCTATTTGTAGACGGCGCCCATGGACAATTGTATCTGTAAGTACAGTAATCAGGTAAGTACTAAGTGCGAGTACACAGTCCGACGATTGAGTATTTTATTTTATGAATGTTTTAATATTATTTCATTTTAATTCAGTTTCATATTTATAAATAAATGAGAGTAGTCACAATATAGATGGACAGATAGATATCTGCACAGCACACTGTCTATATTTAGAAAACGGTCAATCATACGAAATAAACGCATGTATAACCAAACACTTAGGTAATTTTGTGATATACAAGTTTTATTACAACCTCTAACGATGTGCAACGCATAAGAAACGAGATACTTACAAAAAAAATCGTGACCTTTGATATCTTGACTCGCATACGCAATATCTTATGATACTATTCAGCCCAGTCTTTAGAACGTCAGAACAAAAGTATGTGCAAACATTTAACTTCTCACCTTTCGTTCGAAGGTTTAACCTATATTTCGCCTTACCGGTATTTGATTGGACTAATTCGCGATCTGTGATTTACACCAACCCTAAGGGAGTTATTAACGATTTTGTTGTTTTTATTCAGTCAGAACTTCCTCTCAAACCCAGTTCTTTTGCCACAAATCGCAAAAATAGTAGCGAAGATTCGAATCACCCTTAACCGCAACTTAAGTAACTCGTGTAATGAAATTTTACCCAGCCGTTTACCCGTGATGCTGTAGCGAACAGATAGACATGACAAACTAAATCCAACTTTGACCACTACTTATCCTGCCCAATATAAAAATCAAGTGTCAGGTCAATATTCAAACAGTACTGACAGGAATAAGGCATTTTATTTATAGATACAAAATGGTTAAACTATATCCTATTTACTTGCACAGTGATAACTCAACGGTTCATTTCCTCCCCCCCCCCTTTCCCCCCTTTTGGGCCGTTTTCCATTTACGAGTGTCCAGCCCAATGTATGCACTAATGCGTGTTTCTGAGGTGTTAAGACGTACCCAAACATGCAACCTACAAGCTAGACGATTTAACCAGACAAGCCTACAATCCTCTGCCCGGCCGGGAATCGAACTTGGGGTCCTCTGAACTAAAGGCCGCTACTAAGATTATTCAGCCACGCAATAGCTCTACGGCTCATAATAAATAACAAATAGTGCCAGGTTAGATACTTACCTTCTTGTACAACTCAAAGTAAGCCCCTTAATTGAAGAAACAATTAACCAATCTAAATGACTTCAGCATCCTTACAGGCGAATTATAAGAACCATTATTCGATGTCGAACCGTGTTATACTGTAACTCAGATTTCATAAATTGTATATTTTAGTTTTCTGAAGTTATTTAGGGCCTAACCAAAATATTTTAACGCGTTAAGTGAATTTGACTTCGTTCATTAATTAATTAAGGAACAAATCACATTTATTGATCTACTCAATGCACCTCCCCTGTAGCTCCCGCCAATCGTGTTTCATGAACTTTCATTTTAATTAATCCTGAATTTCGATATAGGGACCTAACTTGTTCCTGTATGCAAGCAGTTCGCATGATCTGCACGAGATATACCGGGATGATCAAGTTCGCGATAGAAAGACAAGTTCTGTAAAAGAACACGAACCCACTGCGAACCAACAACATAAAACTTATTTGGTACCGGTACCACTAACCTGAGTCGAACAGATTGTGTGGCTTGCACACGCCTCCCGCAAGGTCACAAGGTGCTAGGTTCAATGCACTAGCCTGTCTTCCAAACAAAAATACCACTATTTCTCCAACAATGACAAATTCAACAGAAAAGGTGTAGACAAGGTGCAATTACATCCCCAGTAACAGTCAAAAACGGAGAAATATTCGTTATACAGGTCATTACACATCATTCATCGACATGTACGAACATGAATAAACAACATTTCATTCCTTTGATAGTTAACACAGTTCACTCCAAAATACAGTGGCTCTGAGTCCGGTGAGTCGAGTTAGATGCGCAATTGATTACTGTTATCTTTCTATTCCCACGATAGGGGTTTCGTTCCCAGTAGGGGCCTGTGCCATTTGAGGGTATCATAAGACAGCTCCTTATCGTTGGCTTCCAGAACGTAGAGCAAGACAAAATTCCTCACACTCCGGTCTCTCTTAAAATCTGTAGCAAATGAAAGGGCATTTATTACTTTTTTTTTTGCACTGACATAGATAAGTCCTACGGCGAAGATGGGACAGGAAAGGGCTAGGAGTGGGAAGGAAGCATCCGTGTCCTTAACTGAGGTACAGCCCCAGCATTTGCTTGATGTGAAAATGGTAAACCACGGAAAACCATCTTCAGGGCTGCCGACAGTGGGGTTCGTACCCACTATCTCACGAATACTGAATACTGGCCGCACTTAAGCGATTGCAGCTATCAAGCTCGGTCATTTATTACTATATATATGATTAATAATAATAATAAGAAGAAGAAGAAGGAGACGGAGGAGAAGAAGAAGAAGAACAACAACAACATCAGGATCTTCAACCAATCAACAGCTATCGCGACAATTTTATCGTTTTCGTATTATCACGTTCTTTTTATAGCGTCCACGTGAACTTGTTTAAAAAAAATAAATTCATCAGAATGGCGCACTGAAACATCTGTAATACATTTGACCACAGACCGCACAATAAATACGATGTAACTGTTATTCTGGTGCAGCCGACATATTGGAAGACAGCGACCCAAAGAACAGAAATGTAAAGTATATTTCCGTGATGAAAGTTTTGTTCTATGTATGTATGTATGTATGTATGTATGTATGTATGTATGTATGTATGTATGTATGTATGTTTGGTATTCAGCCCGAAGGCTGGTTTTTGATCCTCCACAGCTCCACCAACAGCTGTCATAGATAGACTCGGTGTCACTGAAGAGGCGTACTAGGGAAATGAATGAGGTGGTTTCCCATTGCTTTCCTCACTGATCCAGAAGTTTCTATTCCATAACAGTCTGCCAAGCCTACTGAAATGCATGCACAAACCGACACTATGAGCGATATTTTCACACCATTCATAGCAGGGATTGGCTGTATAAAGATTGGTATTACTAGTATCGCTCATACCTCGGTCACTTTCATACTGTCAAAGCCAAGGATGAGACAGACAGGTCAACGAAAGTAACAAATTTATTCTACTCCATATCAGAAGACATAGTGCACTATCATCTTGCCAGCAAAGGCATATTGTTCTCTGTACATATTCATAACGAATACTTGAAATATTTGATTTCTTTTATGTTTGTGCTCTTTTATTACCATTACTTATTTAATTCTGCAGTTACTAAATAGTCAAAATAGATACAACTCGAACTCCAGATTCTTTCTAGATAAATTCTGGAGTTTTTATTATATTACTACTGTAAATATTTTATACAAAACAACTAACAGGGTGTGGGGTAATAAGCTTACTTTTGACAACATACCATATAAGTTCTGGGAAAAGGAGATTGGCGTTCGGTTTCCCCATTAAATTTGAGGTTATCTAATTCTGTCATTGAAATAATACTATAAAATAATTTGATAGAACAAAATATATTCTTTAAATAATATGTAAAAATAGTGAGTCTTGTTGCGATAAAACGGATGAGAATATGAAATTATGACATTGCAACTGAAAGAAACTAGGCATGAATTTGAATTCTTCTTGACCGGACATTTAACAATTTATACAAAGTATATTCCTCACTGTTTCACTTGACTGTACCTTCAACACTTTGAGTGTAATCACGACGTATTCCTTAAATCTGGTGTTTACTGTAGATGTGTCACGCCTAATTTGGTGATGTATCCATATGACTGCTTCTTCTCCATATCATATGATTTCTTGGTAAATCTGTATGGTATTCAACTAAGTGACCGACCAACTTTGGCCTCACTCTCTCAATGACCAAAAACTAATGGCTCACTGAGTCTTCTCCTTCCCGTAGACTCCCGTTGACTTAATGACCGACTGAGGCCTCTGCATCTCGTTCACACTCCGACCAACTGTCGCCTCTCCTTCCAATTGAATAATGACTGTTCACTTATCCATTTTGGCTTCTTCACTGTACTGCTTCCGTTTAACTAATGACTGACGCTACAAGATACAGCCACCTTATATAGACGTTAGGATGGCACACTTACGTAATCTCCAGAAATAACAATAAATTACTCCCACCCGCCTCAAACCGTTGAATGTAATGGTGAAATCCCCTGGGGCGGCCTGAGTATCTGAGCGCATTGCTAAATGCGTACGATGACGTAGCCATGACGTGGCGATGACTTGACAGAAAACCCAGCAGTATTGCACAATGTAACGATGTCACATCCAACATCTGATATTTAACAATTCTCACTGTACATGTCTTGAGTGTTATTTTACACATACGTATATATGCATACATCTAAGTACAATCATGCAAGCGACAAACATTGCAAAATTGAATTGAATAAGAACGATAATACAATAATAGTAATCTCACAGATAAAATAACAATAATAATAATAATAATACGGATATAATAATAATAATAATAATAATAATAATAATAATAATACAGATAAAATAATTAAATAATAAAAATACAGCTATCATATTGTAACGGGATTTGAACCGTTACACTACAGATAATACATTCAACCATAATTATGAATCAACTTAAACTTTAGTTACGTACTTCTATATTTCAGTATCTCGCATTCCTTCGTAATTTTAATTAATATTCCAGTAAAACCATTGACCTTTAATTATTCTTAAATTCAAATTTATCTCTTTTAAGCCACTAAAACAATATTTATTTAGAGTACAAGTATCATGATCATCCGTATAATCAGTTGGTTTTATACTGACTGTCAAAATATAAGCAGTGTTTCTCAGTCGCGTTCAGTGAATAAAATAACTCTCCGTACACTAGCCTCCGATGATTTCGAATGTATACGGTATTGTGCAAATACGTATGACATGGATTTGAAGTGGTGTAATAATAAGTTAAACTGCATGTGCAATTTGTTTTCATATATAACTGCAAGGTTATCTCACTGCATGTACAAAAAAACATGGAAGTACTTCCCAGAGCACTGTTTGACCGTCAAATAAGTCTCCGTGCACATAGCGCTTATTCCTATAATACAGCTCATACTTGTTTGAAATCCAAACGGTAGTCAGTAAGGATATTCAGTTGTCAGTGTGCAGAGCAGCACAGTGCATAAGGTTCGTCAAGATGGAAATACCACTTCCTATTAGAAAGTTAATAGTGCAGTAAAATGAAAAATGAAACGGCGTATGGCTTTTAGTGCCCGGAGATCCCAGGACGGTTTCGGCTCGCCAGGTGCAGGTCTTTGGATTTGACGCCCGTACACGACTAGGGCGTCGTGATGAGGATGAAATGATGATGAAGATAACACATACACCCAGCCCCCGTGCCAGAGAAATTAACAATGATGGTTAAAATTCCTGACCCTGCCGAGAATCGAACGCGGGGCCCCTGTGACCAAAAGCCAGCAGGCTAACCTTTTAGCCATGGAGCCGGACAATAGTGCAGTTACGAACAGAGGGACAGTCCGTAAGGAAAAATAGCCGAAACTGTTAAGAAACCACCGCCTTCCTTGCAGCATGTGCTAGAAAAATAACGTCAGACAAACTCTGTGGAAAATAGGTGTCGTTCGGTACGACCAGTGAAACTAGAAACTGGCCACAAACGCGCCGTTTTGAGGTGTATAAGGCAAAATACGAAGATGAGTGCCCCACAGTTGTCAGCCATGCTTGAAAGGGATTACGGAATAAACGTAGTAGCAGAAACCATCCGTAATATATTTAAAAAAGCTGGATATAATGGTAGGGTTTCTCGGAAAGCTTTATGCCAGTAAGGTCAACAGACAAAAGCGATTAACCTTCGCAAAAGAGCATATCAACAAACCACAGGCCTTCTGGGATTCAGTGATATTTAGCGAGGAAAACATATTTAGGATATTCGGCTCGGGTGGCAGAGTTGTGATGTGGCGGAGACCAAATCAACAGTTGCAGAGCCAAAACCTTACACCAACAGTGAAGCATGGTGGAGGTGGTGTTTGTGTCTAGGGTTGCATGAATGCTAGTGGCGTGGGAAACCTGGCGTTTGTGGAAGAAAACATGGGCTGGTGGCAGTATTTGTACATACTGAAACAGAATCTTCACGCGTGTGCCGTAAACTCAATTTGAGAGAGCCATTTTATCATTCAGCAGGATAATGACCCTAAGCAACAGCGTTGAATGTGAAACTGTGGTTGCTTTACAACACCAGAAGACAACTTCATACACCCCCACAATCACCCGACATGAACCCCATAGAATATTAATGCGGGGAACTAAAAAGGAGATTGACCGCACATGACATCAGGAACAAGGGACAATTAAAGTTGGCATTGCTAGAAGAGTGGAATAAAATCGAGCCTGAAACAACTCGAAAACTAGTCACAGCTATGCACAAGGGAATGAGGGACATCATCAAGGCTGAAGGAGGCCCGGAGGATCACTAGAAAGGTGAAGAATGTGAACTGAAGTCAAGCTCCTTGACGCAAAGTTCAGTGTACGGAGACTTATTTTGTCTTACAATCTGTAATAAAAGTTGTTTTATTTCGTTCATAATATGCGTTATATTTCAAGATGTTATAAGTAATTTCAGTGGACCAATGATTGAACTTCTGTAGATACACCATGCGCTGTGTTTTGATTTGTTTTGTATACAGGAAATTTTCTGAAAGTACATTAAAGGGCAATGTACGGAAACTTTTTTAAGTACCTGTTTTTAGTTGTTTACGGAAATTATCAGCTCTGACAAATATGGAATGAATCAGTCATTCAAAGCAACGGAAGATATCTGCCTATCTTTTGAGAAATCCCTGGTTGATCCCGGTATCAGCATCCCACTTTCGGTAAAGCATGATAAGTATATCAGAACAATAAGAGGAAGTAGATGATGGTAGAAAATTTATAGCTATGTGGAACAACAAATTTATCTCCAATCTTAAACTATCCGACTATGAGAGCTTATGCAAAACACAGTATAAAATACGCCTCCGTATGGTGCGAAGTGATCGAAAAAAGACCGATCATGAGGATAGAAACTTTCCGAAGACCTCAAGGCTTGGTTAAAGATATTGATGGAAGTCAATGAAAATGATCTTCCCATTCATAACGTAGGGAGTGTAGGCTGCAATAAGCTTCCGCTGCGAGGGCTACATTTAAGAACAACATAAGAGTACAGCCGTTATAAAAATAAGCGCATGGTAGGTACCGGTACTGGGCAAGTTCTTCGCAGGTACACTTTTCTCAGAAACAACTAAACCTACAGATACAGTATAATGTTTGTTGTGGGTAGGCATAGCGTTTGAAGAACCATTTTCTTGCTCATTTTCGAGGTCAGATAACGCTGTTTTACTTTTCCGAGACATAACATTTTCATGGCTGCTTGTGCCAGAAAACCCTGCTCTAGCCCCCGAAGTTTTACTGCTGCCCTAATCCTTCATTCCGTAAAGGAACTGGCGTGATCTGCGCAGGCACACCTACACCGATGCCCCTTCTCATTGACTAACTCGCCATCCTCCAATGCGTATTTCTTCTCCAGAAACCGCAACACCACATTTCGCACTGATCTCATTTCTGACTCGAGACAATCTAAGGTGTTGATTAGATTTTCACAGCCTCGACAGACGATGTCCTCTTCGCAAACAAGCTGGCTGAAATGTGTACTGCCTAAACTACAGAATCTTTATGCACGTTGTATGCTCTTAATAAATAATAATGCTATTTGCTTTACGTCTCACTAGCTACTTTTTTTACGTTTTCCGGACACGCCCAGGTGCCGAAATTTTTTCCCGTACGAGTTTTTTTACGTGCCAGTAAATCTACCGACACGAGGCTGACGTACTTGAGCACCTTCAAATACTAACGGACTGAGCCAGGATCGAACCCGCCAAGTTGCGCCAAGTTGGGTTCAAAAGGCCAGCGCCTCAACCATCTGAGCCATCAGCCCGGCGTTGTTGTTGTGCGCTTTTCTAACGGGGTTTGAATCTACATGGGAGGTGAATTATGTTTTGATAATTAGAATTAGTTGGCCCCGCGGCCTAGGGGCAGCATGCTTCCCTCTTACCCGGTTGCTCACGGTTCAATTTCACGCCAGATCCGTGATTTTTACCTGGATCAGAGGGACGGTTCGAGGTCCACCAAGCCTATGTGATTACAACTGAGGAGCTCTCTCTCTTTTTTTTTTTTTTTGCTAGGGGCTTTACGTCGCACCGACACAGATAGGTCTTATGGCGACGATGGGATAGGAAAGGCCTAGGAGTTGAAAGGAAGCGGCCGTGGTCTTAATTAAGGTACAGCCCCAGCATTTGCCTGGTGTGAAAATGGGAAACCACGGAAAATCATTTTCAGGGCTGCCGATAGTGGGATTTGAACCTACTATCTCCCGGATGCAAGCTCACAGCCGCGTGCCTCTACGCGCACGGCCAACTCGCCCGGTGAGAAGCTCTCTGACGGCGAGATAGTGACCCAGGTCTTGAAAACCAAGAATAACGACAGAGAGGATTCGTCGTGCTGATCACACGTCATCTCGTAATCTGCAGGCCTTCGGGCTGAGCAGCGGTCGCTTGGTAGGCTAAGACCCAGCAGGGATATAGCACCATGTGGTTTGTTTGCTTTAATAATTACAATTTTGATAAGATATTAAATGCGAGAAACATACAATATCATTCGCTCATTCTTCTTTTAGCTTCTGCACATTAGCGGCAGAGTGTCATCCTCCGGATCCCAAGATAGCGGGTTCAAACTCGGCAGAGGTAGTCGGATTTTTGAAGGGCGGAAAAACGTCCATGCGACACTGTATGTCGTACGATGTGCGGCATGTAAAAGATATCTGGTGATACATTTGGTGTTTTATCCGACAGAATTAATTAAAAACTCAGCCGTAGACGCCCAAGAGAGATTCGGTTTACTCTGGCACCTAGTAGGCCTAGAGTAAAACGGAAGTCGAAATTAACGAGCAGACAGCCATATGGCGTCAAACTGAAATGTCTACACACGGTAGCTGAGGCCATATTATTATTATTATTATTATTATTATTATTATTATTATTATTATTATTTTACCAGGGGTACACCTTCCCCGGCTAGTTAAACTGCGCGCCTTCTATACGGCCATCTATGTCAACTGACTTGAACTCATGAACTCCCAAAAACTTTCGTCTTCTACAGTTAAATGTCTCTACCATCGGTTTACTTGCCACCTCTCGCGGGTTAAACTCTAATTATTCCATAGGGTAATGATTATTTTTGAAGGTTGTAAACCTGGTTCTGATGATTTTCTTTGTATGTACCGAAGTTGTCAACACTTCAACTGGTTTCTCCTCGATTGTAATCAACCTATCAAAAACTTGGAAATATTTTCTCTAGCCAATTAAAAACCGGGGGTGTGTACAGGAATCCAGCCTATCAGTATAGAGGTCTGGAAACTTTCCCTTAATGTACTATAAAAGCAGGACACTTAAGGGCCGTCCTCTATGATTTTCTCCAGTGTAAGGAGGGTACCTTGACGTGAACCAGGAGGCTGAGGTGAGGCCTGCGACTCAAGGTAATGGCAGAATTTACTTAGACCTGTGATAGCTCCTGCGAACAGATTGAGGGGAATGTTTCAACATCCCTTATTCAATGTAAATTTCTAAATATGGTGGTTTAAATGTAGAATTTTCGGCAAGTCTGAGGACTCTGTTCCATTCCCTTCTGGGAAATATGTAATGTAAGGGAACAAGGAGTGATGACCCTCTGTCGGTTCGATTCAACATTGCATGGGGTGACTAAAGTTTTCAAAATCTGTAAATTTCGTAAATCTTGCTTGGCATTAATATTCCTCATTTAGTCATCCCGATGTAGTATAGGATTAACCTCTGTACGTTGTGCGATAAGCCCACTTAGTGTTTTAACAATTTTTAGAAGGAGTGCAGGTGTTTCGCCTTCTTGCATTTTGTTTATGGCCGGTCATGTGCAACCTTTTCTTTTACCATTACAGCCACTTAGTATGGGTAATTATGGCCCTGTATATTCATTTCAGAGTGTACATTTTCCCTTGTTTTAATTCCATTTGGGAACAGTGACTATTGTGCAATGGATAAGACCACATTGGGGCAACGGTGCATGAACACTTTAATGTGAGGTGGAATTTTTATTGCGCCATAAGAAGCCGATGCTTCTGCGAGGCTAGACTACAGTATTGTGGAGCTGACTCCTGAGTAGTGTAACTTCTGGGAGCAAATCCTGTTCCTATACAATTTTGTACCTGTCAAAAGCAATAAGGCCCTTTTCTATGTAAAGTAACTGCCTGCTAATTGTTACAAGTTTTGGTACCTGATGATCGGGCTTCTAAGTCCCTTATCTTGTTAGAGCTGACGAGCTCATTAATAATCTGTTCTATTGGATTGTTATTCTCTCAGATTATCTAGCTATCAATTTTAAGAAGAAAAAAAAAGGAAATAAATAAGATTTTGAAATGTGTTATCTTAGAAGTTGCTCTAAGTAATTCCTTGTCCAGCCATTCAACCCAGACGCTTCCTAATCCTCTGTGAGCCACGGAAATCCCGTATCTATTGTTATTATTATTATTATTATTATAATTATATAAAATAAGAGTTTTGCCTGTACATTGCTCAGAATTTAAAAAGAATGGTATATCTGTATCGGACGTGTCCACAGTAACAAGGAAATGCACTTTTTAATTTTCCATAATGTCTGTCCGTCTGTACGCGCATCACGAGAAAATAGCAGAAGAGAATTTAATGAAAATCGGTACATAAAGTCGGAGAAAGAGCCACTGCAATCCAGGATATAAACCATTTTATTCACGCTGAGTGAAATGGTAGTTTAGGGGAAGGCCTAAAATGCAATTCTCAAATATTTGTTATTATTGGTCCTATGGATAAATACTACATAACGAACCTTATATAGAATTAAATTTCCAATCATTTATGTCTTATACATTTTTACCGTACCGGCTATGATAACAGAGATATTCATGAATTTGTACTTTTGTTGCCAACTCCATATCAACACCGAACCACAAGAAAATGGGTAAACAGAATTTAATGAAAATCGGTAAGTAGAGTAGGGAAATAAGAAACTACAGTCTAGGCTATAAATAATTGTATTCACCCTGGATGAAATGGTAGTTTAGGAGAAGGCGCACAAAATTTAACTTTAAATACAGTACATATGTTATTGGTCCCACCGAAAAGCACTACATAACAAAAGTTCTAGAGAATACAATTTCCGATCATTTATGTTTTATTCAGTTTTATCGTAATGACAATGATAAGAGTGGTATTTCAGAGTTGGAAGGAAACTAAATGTGATAGCTCATAAAACTGATCAACAACAACATTACATTGGCCATTGTGTGTTGTGATGTTCTTTGTCTCCTTTGCTGCCACTCATCTCCGATAGATAGGATTACTGTTGCGAACCGAGTATAACAGCCTGTCTAACTATTGGCGGGAAATAGCTGGGGAATTAGATAACTTTCTTCTTTAGCATGCCATTCCTCTGGTCATAAATTATCTGATACTGCTGGTACTTAACACGCTGGTTCATCATGGTATTCCAGTTCTTCGATCCCTGCTCTGAGGCGCTGAATGGAATGAGCAGTGTACACAATTAATGAAATAAAGGCAGGGAGGAATGAAAACATTTAGTAGTAGTAGTAGTAGTAGTAGTAGTAGTAGTAGTAGTAGTAGTAGTAGTAGTAGTAGTAGTAGTAGTAGTAGTAGTAGTAGTAGTAGTAGAGGAGTGTTCACGGCTGTCTGCGGCCTGATCATTCCAGCTCTGGAACTTTAGACTGTTAGATTGGCAGCACAGTACTGTTCGTTAAAAGTGAGAAAAAGTGTGGTTTTTCAGTAGATCAAGTATTTCAAATGATGGCATTGCTCTTAATCGTGACATTCCTACTAACGTCATTGCAATGACCTATGTTGATTTCAGTTGAGGAAATCACTGACGAGGGAAGTACCGCAGCTCGAACGGCTAAAACCGACTGGAAGTGCGCTTAACATACGAAGATATGTCTGTTCTACTACCCACCAAGGGCATTTATCTGCAAAACCCCGCATTAGTGTACAATCAATGTTTGGAAGTTACGGCGTACAAAGAGTGCAGAAACACAATTCGCAGCAGAAACTACCGTGCAACAGGCACTTCGGACCATTATACTGTAGTAACAAAAACAGACGTGGTGCAGTATCATCTGGCCAATGGTTGAACACGTTGCAACAAGAACTCTTAACACATGGAGTACGGTGTTGACATAGTCATCTTTCCCACAATAGAAGATACTATGTTGTCCTTTATTCGACGTCGAAGTGTAAATGTGGAGTTTCAATTAAGTGATTAAAACACAGCGGAATGGAACAGTATACACACTTAACGAGGGCAACATATAGACATACTACATTATTTACAATGTTCCCGCATTGCAATAGTCCAAACTCAAATGTCACGGTGATCACATTATCAAACGAAGCAACAGGAACATCCACATCATAACCTGTTCTTTGCCATGCGTATGTTAATATAGGTGTTGTGATATTTGATGTTTTGATGTTGGTCATGTTTTATTGTGAAGTGTAATTGTAACCTTAAAAACAAAAGAAGTGTAGATCGATCAGTCCTTGTAAAATTGTAGTATGGATTTAAGATACCTAATTATTACACGACATATGATATGTACAAAACATTAACATCTGGTGACCGTGACAGGACAGTTCTGGCCGTGTAATAATCCTATGAAGGTAAAGTAAGAGAAAATTTGCTTCGCGGTACACCTTTCGATTTCGACCGACGTAAAGACATGGCTGCTTTAAATGTTTTATTGAAACAAAGAACACACTTACGTCGTTTATTTACAAGAGCGTGTAACATCTTCCAGAACAAGATTGCTGAGGAAAATGTGACGCAGGAAGATGTTTTCACCAGTTTTAAGGTACTCGATGATAAGGCCGATCGACTGTTTACACTTGATGAGAGAATCCATGAAGCTTGGCATACCAATGCAGGCACGGACGAAGATGTAGCTGCGGAATATGAAGAAGTCGAATCATATCGAGATAAGTGGACAACAGTGAAATGTAAGTACGAGAAATTCAGTGAATGTCAAATAACGTGTGATGCTTCTTCCATAAGCTCGAGTGTTTCTCAGACTAGTAGGTTGGTTAGTAAATTGCCGAAGTTATCGCTTGTGAAGTTCTCGGGAGATATTAGGCAGTGGTTATCATTTTGGGCACAGTTCAAACGAATACACGAAAGTAGCGAGCTGGATGATGCAGAAAAGATTCTCTATCTAAGAGAAGCTATGACTCCTGGGACAAGGGCTTATGAGCTTGTGAATGGTTTTCCACTTATTCCTGAAAATTATAGTAAAGCTGTTCAGTTGTTAAAAACACGTTATGGTCGAAAGGATTTATTAATAGAGCGTTACGTAAGAGACATTATAAATCTAGTGACTGAAAAACCTTCCCTGTCAGTGTTGTATGATCGAAATGAGGTTAATGTTAGGTCGCTAGAATCAATGGGTCTAACTACTGACAACTATGCTGCATTATTATTTCCTCTCGTGGAGTCTTGCTTGACTGATGAATTTATCCGTGTGTGGCAGAGGAGAGGAGATAATATGCAAGAAGCTGGGTCACAAGAAAAGCTCAAAGGACTGTTAGAATTTCTGAAATCTGAAGTAGAAAAAGAAGAATACTTGCAGCTAACTAGGAAGATCAGTAATATTAGTGTGGGTAAAGCTCAAACATCAAAACCTTTGAGAAAATCTGATGTTACTTGTTATAAATCTCAATTTTGGTCCGTATTGAAAATTTACAGTTCAACAACAATAAAACAATAAATAAATAAATAATAAATAATAAATAATAAAACAATAAACAATAAAGCAATAAATAATAATCAATAAATAAAATAAAATAAAAACACTTTTATTGTTGTTGAACTGAAAAATCTGATGTTCCAACTGCTCAATGTTTAATTTACACTAGTGGTGTAGGTAATGCATGTGCTTTCTGTAAAGTAGAGACTCATGCTTCATCGCAATGCCAGCAGGTAAAAAATATGACTCTCGAAGAAAAGAAAGCTAGACTCTCCCAGAACGGTGCATGCTTCAAGTGCTTCAAGGTTGGGCATGTTGCAAGAAAATGTTACGCTCGCCTCTCCTGCAATGTGTGTAAGCGGCAACATTATCCAGTCAAGTGTGATCTTTCAGAAAGGAAAGTTGAGAAAGAGTCGCAGGCTTCACCTCAGTCTAGGTCAGTAACTAATTTCTGCATTAATTCCTCGTGTGTCTGTCTTCAAACTGTCTTGGTTAAAATAGTGCATGGATATAATCAGGAACTTGTGCGTGTCCTTCTGGACTCTGCTTCGCAGCGTTCTTACGTGAAAGAAGAACTGGCAGAGAGATTAGGTCTTCAGGAGATTAGAAAAGTGACTATGAGCCATGCTGTGTTTGGTGGTATTACTGGGTCTCCTGTAGAACATCGTGTATTTGAACTTGTTCTTCAGAATCTTGATAATTCTAATCAGTTGAGACTGACTGCTCTTAGCCAGCCTGTTATTTGCAGTCATGTTCCTCGTCTTACAGCAGAACACTTGATGCAACTGGGACTGTCACACCTAGATGTGGGGAAAGATAAAGAAATAGAGAACCTTATCGGAGCAGATTTCCTGGGGTCAATTTTCTTGAATGAGCGTAAAATAGTGGGAGATTTGACGGCAATGTTGACTACATTAGGGTGGACGGTATTCGGCAGAAAGCGACGCTCAGGTTGTGATGAGAGGGAAGCGACACCTATTCTGCTGAATATAGAGAAAGTGAATGACCTGTAGGAACTGGACGTTTTGGGGATAGAAGATCCTATCTCTGAAAAGAAGAAATGTCAACTGGAAGAAGAAGCAAGACTAGATTTCCTGGAAACCGTACCGATAAAAGAAGAATGGTAGGTACGAAGTTCGACTTCCATGGCTGAAAGATCATCTGCCCTTAGGTCCGTCATACGAGACAGCAGAAAAGCGGCTAGAAATTACAAAGAGAAAGCTTGACAGCAACGGGCTCTTAGAAGAATATGATAAAGTTTTACAAGGCTGGCTTGATGAAGGGATAATAGAAATTCAGGGTGATCAGGCTGGAATCTGTGGGCATTATCTTCCTCATCGACCTGTCACAAAGAATTCTGCAACACCACCAGTGAGGCCAGTCTTCGATGCTTCCGCGAGAAGAGGTAATAATCCCTCCCTGAACGACTGTCTAGAAAAGGGTCCCAATCTCATCAAACGAATTCCTTCTCTCCTCTTACAGTTCCGAAAGAAGTCAGTTGGGGTTATTGCTGATATCCGTAAGGCGTTTCTGCAAATTTCAATAGCACCAAAAGATAGATATTTTTTGAGATTCCTGTGGGGCAAGGAAGAAGTGAAAACCTATAGGCACAATCGAGTAGTTTTTGGAGTGACATCGAGCCCTTTTTTTACTGGCAGCGGTGATTGACCACCTTCTAGACAAAGCCTTGCTAAATGCTCAAGATGAAAATAAAGTGACTGTTGGTATTATTATACAGCTTAAGGACAGTTTTTATGTTGATAATTGTGTGACAAGTGTCTCAAATGAGGAGGAGCTGGAACTATTTGTCAGTACTGCTCAAGAGGTTTTTTCCCAACACAAGTTTGAGCTCAGAGGTTGGAAGAGCACTCATCCTTTGCTTGAAGATGATTGCAAGTTGTCACCCGTCCCTGGAATAATGTGGAATCGCAAGGAGGATGTGCTTCGTTTGAATTGTGAGCCTCTGGAAAATATTTCACAAGAGAAGATAACTAAAAGGATAGTGCTGTCTACTGTCCATCGGATTTATGATCCAATAGGATTTTCGGTGCCCATTATGCTGCTGCCGAAGCTTTTACTACAGAAAATAAATGACGTCTCTTGGGACAAGGAAATACCTTTGGAAATGAAAACCACATTTGGAAAATGGCTTTGTGAACTTCGAGAATTACAACAGTTGGAGATCCCCAGAAAATTCCCTGAAATATATATAGAACGTAGCCTTCACATCTTCTGCGATGCGAGTCGAGGTGCATATGCCGCAGTGGTATTTTTACGTACGCATACGGAGTCAGGAGTTTATGTCTAGCTCCTTCAAGCAAAATCAAGAGTGGCTCCTTTACCCCGGCCGACCATTCCTCGACTCCAGCTCATGGGAGCAACAATAAGTGCTCGATTGTTGTCAACTGTGAGAAATGATTTTGACGCTGAGTCAGTTTACTTGTGGACAGATTCTACGACAGTGTTGACATGGGTACAGCGTGAGATCCTTTGGTCAGTCTTCGTTGAGAACAGGGTTAGGGAAATAAGACAACTGACTCAAAATGAATCTTGGAGGCATGTGCCTGGTACAGTGAATCCTGCTGATCTGCCTACTCGAGGATGTGGGACAAGAGAACTTATAACCTCCAGATGGTGGGAGGGGCCATCCTGGTTGTACCTTCCAGCGGAAGAATGGCCTTCAGATCGCAGCGTCAGGAATGAAGATGAAATTATGCACGAAAGAAAGACTGCCACAAGCCTCGTCGTCACAGAAGATCCATTAAGGTCAGACTGGTACTACAAATATTTTTCTCGATTTCACAAGATAGTGAGATTGATTGTTTGGATCAAACGGTTTATTTTTAACTGTAAGTCTAAAAGGAGGAAAAGTGGAGAGCTGAGTTGTTCAGAATTGGAAGACTGCGAAAGAACAGTTATTAAACTTATCCAGAATGAGAGTTTTCGAGGACCTGAGGATCAAAAGCTGATTTCAGTTGTACCAATCCTGGACGAACATGGTATTTTGCGAGTGAATACGAGAGTATCAGAGAGGGAGGATAAATTTGAGTTTCGTCAGCCCGCTGTCTTGCCGGGAGATCACCCTGCTGTTCAGAGACTTATTCATGGTACTCATGTTCAGAATTGTCATGTAGGCCCACAGACTCTGTTGGGTATTCTCAGAGAAAGATTCTGGATCTTGAATGGAAGAAGAGTCGTGAGATTATGTGTGCGAAAATGTGTTATTTGCAAGAGATATAAGGAAGAGAGACTAAAGGTTTCTACACCACCTCTACCTTACGATCGCGTGAGAGATGCCAAGATTTTCGAAGTAGTTGGTGTTGACTTGGCTGGCCCGTTGATTGTGAGAGGTAATCAGAAGATGTGGGTATGTTTGTTCACATGCGCTGTGTACCGAGCAGTACATTTGGAACTGCTCGCATCGCTATCTACAGACTCTTTTCATCAAGGACTACGAAGATTTATATCACGTAGAGGAAGGCCTTCGACAATTTATAGTGACAACGGAACAAATTTTAGAGGTGCAAGTAACATGATGGCTAATCTTAACTGGGCAGATGGAGTCTTACTGCAGCATTCGAAGAACTGCATGGAAATTTAATCCTCCCACAGCCTCGTGGTGGGGTGGTTGGTGGGAGAAATTGATCGGGCTGTTGAAAGACCTGCTTCCTAAAGTTCTGGGAAAATCTTCCCTGACATGTGAAGAATTCATGACTGTTTTATGCGAGTGCGAGGCAGTTATCAATAGCCGACCCTTGACTGCAAACACAGAAAATCCTGATGACTTGAGACCAATCATACCAGCGATGTTTCTGCAAGTCCCCCTGTGGGTGGGGGCGGTAGCATAGCACCCACGGTATCCCTTGCCTGTCGTAAGAGGCGACTAAAAGGGGCCCTAGGTGCTCTGAATTTTGGAGTGTGGGTTGGCGACCACAGGGCCCTTAGCTGAGTCCTGACATTGTTTCCACTTACTTATGCCAGGCTCCTCACATTCATCTATCCTATCCGACCTCTCTTGGTCAACTCTTGTTCTTTTCCGACCCCGACGCTATTAGGTTTGCGAGGGCTAGGGAGTCTTTCATTTTCACGCCCTTCATGGCCCCTGTCTTTCTTTGACCGATATCTTCATTTTTCGAAGTGTCGGATCCCTTCCATTTTTCCCTCTGATTAGTGTTATATAGAGGATGGTTGCCTAATTGTACTTCCTCTTAAAACAATAATCACCACCACCACCTGTTTCTGCAAGAGGCCCATGAGATAGGTCTACCGGATCTGGATGCGATGGGTGGACTTCAACTGAGGAAGAGAGCAGCCTATCGACTGCTACTGAGAAATGCACTTCGTCAGAGATTTCGAAAGGAGTACCTTGGCCAACTTCAGTTGAAACAGAAGCAGCATGATAAATTTAGCAAAGGAGATGTTTTGCTCATTGAGATGGACAATCTTAATAAACTAGAGTGGCCGCTGGGCATTATCGAAGATCTGTTACCCGGGAAGGACGGTCGTGTAAGAGTTGTGAGGCTTCGTACGAAGAGAGGAGTAGTCATGCGACCTGTTCAACGTCTGATCCCGTTAGAATGTCATCAGTTGAAGAGACCGAACAACACAAAATTGATGCCTCGTTTAGAGGTAGACCGTACTAGATGTGGAAGAGTGGTGAAGCAACCTGCACGGTTTCTGTAATGAATGACTGATTGTTGCAATTTTGTTGAATGACTGAAAATTGCAAGGTGGGAGAATGTCGGGATGTTTGATGTTTTGATGTTGGTCATGTTTTATTGTGAAGTGTAATTGTAACCTTAAAAACTAAAGAAGGTAGATCGATCAGTCCTTGTAAAATTGTAGTATTCTAAGTATTGCATTAAATGGATTTAAGATACCTAATTATTACACGACATATGATATGTACAAAACGATAGGTCTGTTTCCCGGTGCAGATAGTTGGTTGTAGATGAAGGAGTGAAGACGGATGATGAAGTATCGATAATGTAACGTGGCCTACGTGGTATCTATTTGCAAACGTACCGGTACAAAATCAACAAGACGTCTGACATAGAGCTTGTATTGCCTAAAATATATACATCAGAGGTTGACAGTATTTGATTGTCTTTGGTGTCAGTATCTTTAATGAAATATCTTTATTTGGAAAACATTCTTTAATGACGCTGTAGTCTTTGTGTCCTGACCAGGAATCGCAAAGTAATAGACCTCTCACCAACATGTTCAGCGAGGACCGAATTAAAGAAGCTCTTCATATGTGCTTTAGTCATTTTTCCACTTTTACTCGCTTCAGCATGGATGTTCCGTGGACACTTTGATGTCAGTTTCTTCGCAAACTGAGGACCAAACGTTCCATCCTTTTCCTGCAGACAAATGTAAAGCTTGGTCACTAATTTCCCATTCATGGACACAGCCATGCGTCGCCTATGCGTAGAACTATGCACAGACTGTACCAGACCAACTGTTGATTTTCCCCTCTGTTTGAAATTGTTGCAGAAGACGTAAGTTCATAAAAAAATTGGCTCACTATTCCACGTGCATTCCTTCATTATATTCCCGTCCTGAATAACATGTTCACATCTGCCACAAATATTTCTGCTGTTTGTATAATAACATGCTCTTCTTCTATCTCTTTGCGATCGTCGCCAAAGACCTATCTGTGTCGGTGCGACGTAAAGCAAAAAAAAAAAAACCCTCTTTGCGAGCCATGAACATAGTGATATGCCTGGACGAAATATTATATTCGCCTTTGAAGGCCTTAACAAAATGCTACGAAGCTTTAAAATTGTCCAGAGAAACTGCTCTAGCGGCCTCCAGAGCCCAAGCTTGAATGTGCCAGTAGTGGATCCCTGATCCATTATCTCTCGCTCTGTCAAATTGTGCTTTTACAGACTCTTTTAAAGCCTTCAATTTTAATGTTTTATCTCTCTTGAACAGACCTGGGCCTTTCCTTTTGCGCGTCACATAATCTAAAATTGCCTTGCAATTTGATGTCGACCTAATGCGTCTATAACGCTACATTAGTTTCTGATAAGAATTGTAACCGCGATTATTATTATTATTATTATAATCCTCATAAATGTTGTCTAATATTCGGTCATCAATACTCCGTATCACACTTGTTCGTACACGTTTTGGATGTGAAGGAGTGAAATCACTGTCACGTGTAGTTCCTTCCGTTGCTGGATTGTCGGTACGGTTGGAACCCAAATACTCATGAGCTGTTTCTTCTACGCCGTCCACCTCACACTCACCATTACTCTCCAATGTGTCGGTATGTAGTTCTGTTACGGATCCATTGTATTTCTGCGTTATGATATCATATAACATGCATGCAAATGGTCCATCCTCCACTCCACTAACATCTTCACTCCCCCCTGTGGGTGGAGGCGGTAGAATAACACCCACGGTATCCCCTGCCTGTCGTAAGAGGCGACTGAAAGGGCCCCAGGGGCTCTGAACTTTGGAGCGTGGGTTGGCGACCACGGGGCCCTTAGCTGAGTCCCGGCATTGCTTCCACTTACTTGTGCCTGGCTCCTCACTTTCATCTATCCTATCCGACCTCTCTTGGTCAACTCTTGTTCTTTTCCGACCCCGACGCTATTAGGTTTGCGAGGGCTAGGAAGTCTTTCATTGTCACGCGCTTCGTGGCCCTTGTCTTTCTTTGGCCGATATCTTCATTTTTCGAAGTGTCGGATCCCTTCCAATTTTCCGTCTGATTAGTTAGAGGATGGTTGCCAAGTTGTACTTCCTCTTAAAACAATAATCACCACCACCACCACCACTAACATCTTCACTATCCAGTGTGGAGCGTCGGCGTACCTTTTCGTGCAGCAACTTCACAACATTCACAGGGTTGATTGGCTTCCACCTACTCATGTCGGACGTTTGTGTGTGCACTATACTACGACACACTGCAACTAACAGGCAGTGCGTGTACAGCTCCAATGCAGCGCGGCCTGTGCGCTGATAGTCAGATGGCGCTGGCGACCGAACACGTACTTTTACAGATGAATGGTCTTGATAGCTATTAACATATGTACAACTGTATACTTTAAGCCCACTTTCTGTCAATTTTAGCCGTTCGAGCCGGGGTACTTCCCTCGTGAGACAGTTTTTCTGACAATGTAAAAGGCAGTTGGAGAGTGAGTGTCTGCCATTATAATGAAAACTCTCCAACTTGATTGTGAGTGATAGTAAGCAAGAGGGTCTACCATTACAATGGAAATTCCCTAACCCAGTCTTCACATGAGAAAAGGCGTATGGTGACTTCCCCGTCGCGTTTCTGGGATAACGTTAAGAGTTATGCAATTTAATACAATGTTACTCAGAACGTGAACACTACCTAACCATGTAGAATTCCGCAGCGAAGCACGGGTACATCAGCTTGTATAAAGATACAATTGCACAAAGATGTAAAAAAAAAAAAAAAAACAATAGCTGTGGGCTACATACCTTCGTATGTGAACGTCATCTTCGTTTTGAAAGAGCCTTCTCGATCGTTCGGGTCACAAGCTGAAGGAAGCCGTTTACTGCAGATAATAAGCACGTAGTTGCATCGAAATGTAGAAAACGGCCCAGGAGGAGAAAAATACAGGTATTTACACAGTCATTAAACGTGTCAAGCAATGCTGCTCTTCTTCTCGATTCTTTTTCGGAAAACAAGGACCACTTTTAAGTCCCGAAAAAAAGTAGTGTCAATCGTAAGTTTTCATTTCTAATTCATCAAAACCTTCCGCTCGGAGGTTTACAAACTGCGTAATCGACATTGACGTTAACTATGGTCATCAAGACGAAATTAAAAAATAGCAATTACTTACTCAAGACAAATATCGACTTCGACGTGTCGACATGTGTTGCAATATGCTTCATTAAGGTCAACTACAATATCACACGTCACTGAGACCAGTGGCAGTTCGTGAAGTTCATAAGAGATGGAACACTGTTTTAGATATTTTACATCAATCTTAACCTCCTTTCCACCGAACAAAATATGTACATGTAAAGCAAAATAGTGAGTTAACTGAAAACCACTCATTCATCCCATTTTTCGTACAGCTTTTTGTTTAAGTAGCTGTAATATGTTCTATTTTCATCCTTAAACATCCGAGTTACACAAGTTCTGGTCATGGAGGGCCTAATTCCTTTGCAAGTAATTTGGAGTTTTAATTTGTACATATCTCACCCGATTCATTTCACTTCATTGTGAAGGCACACAAAATAACCACTGAATATTCACAAAAACCGTTTCTAAAACATATCAAACGCATGGAAAACCGACAAGCTTGCAAGGAATAACCACTAAATTACTTTATCATAAATGCTGAGATGCACTGTAAATGCACACCACAACACATAGCAACCATGTGTTTACTTTCGGCTTATATCTTGTGTTTCGTTCAGCTGGCCAACACAATTGCATCAGAGAGTGACGGTATGATTATTTCTGAGGGTAGCATCCAATTATTAAAGTTTATTTATAAATGGTGAACTACTAGGACATGTTCTGCATGTAGTAGTATTAGTTCCAGGGGTAGGAGATGAAAATAAAATGCAAGGCCTAGGACCCTGGAAAATATTGACCAAAAGAGAAAATTTAAATTATTTTTATTCGTTTCCTTTTTTCTCAAAGCAAAAATAACAAATAACAGTAAAATGTAGGCACCCAAAAGGAATAAATAGATAATAACGATAAGTAACTATGATATTACAGAGTCAGCTCGCGGAGCTTCATTGACTGGGGAGAACTAGCCCCCAAATCACCAGTGCTTAGTAGTGTGTGCAAAGAAAATACAAGACTTTCGTATAATCAGGTACAATTTCACAACCAGGGAGATTGAGGTCCCAATTTGGTAAGTACTGTCTACTTTATAATCCACAGGGAGAACTCCCAACTTTCAAGACCAAAATTGAGGCACCTGTATATCTCATTCTCGGAGGTAAAAAGACTCCTTAAAAGCTTTTACACAGTGACACTCGCTGCCCTTAACCCACGGGGAAGCAAATTGGATCGGAATGGTTAAAAAAAAATACAGCAACAGAAGGTCCTACTCATACAGAGGCCAATAGCAAATAGAAGGCGATGCTGAACCCACTCAAGCAATCCCATGACATGAACATAATAAAACCTAATGGAGCAGAAAGTCCGGTGATACAGTGAATAAGCCATGCAACCTTGTGACTAAGAAGGGAAAATTAAACGAAAAAAAAGCATGGCCGATGACCTTAGATGTTGGGCCCCTTTAAACAACAAGCATCATCATCATCATCATCATCAACAACAACAAACTTACAATAAATCAAAAAATGAACAAGGGAAACGAGGGTCCACATTCATACATCCTTATGATGTTACACCCACTCGGGTAGTTACCTCTGCGGCCTGAAAACTTAGAAACCTACATATTACAAGATTAGGTTAAGTTGGGAAAAATGAATAGGCGCGCATAACCCTAACCGTTACGTGCTAGAGGGGAAACGCTGGTATATTTCCGTCGCCACATGCAAGCAAGTTCATATGATAGGGTAGGTAAGTCACCTACCTTACATGTTGCCCCAGCTCACCCGTTGCCTGAAGTGAAGGAGACCCTCACACGTCGGTGCACCAATCAAGACAGAAACAGGGAAGCCAACATCCGTCTTATTTATAATGGCGAGCTGGGCAATGACTGGTTAATTTAAATTTTAGAGCTCAAGAGAGGCAAATCAAGAACTGAAGAAGAAACCCGGGCAGTGTCAAATTCCAACCATTACAATTCTCCACTAAAGAGAGTTCATTCCAATTCCCTAGGTATTACCTCAAACCAAAGTAGTGACATCTGTAAACAGGCTTCAAACTTACGAAGTGTTCTTAAAGTTCAGTATATCTACACAAGATTTCATCATTCTCAGTGTAACCTTAATACTAGGGAGAGGTCTTACTATAGTCACAACAATTATTATCGAACTGCCACTGGTCTCAGTGTTGTGTAATATTGTAGCAAGACCGACTACAATATATCAGACCGCAATATCAAAACCAAGATGGTGGACGTCGTGGGCGCAGTAGCTGCCGACTGATGAAGGTTAGGGTAGCACGCAATAACTTCATTTCGACGATAAACCAACTCACGATTTTCGGAGATGTCGGAATTTAGTCCCAAAGGAGTTCTTTTACCTGCCAGTAAATTTACCGACACGAGGCTGACTTATTTGAGCACCTTCAAATACTACCGGACTGAGCCAGAATCAAATCCGCCAAGTTGGGGTCAGAAGGCCAGAGTTTCAACCGCCTGAGCCACTCAGCCCGGGGTCACATTAAATTGCTTGTATTGATACCACTGAAAGAGCTACACAATATCTGGTTCAATCCGCCAGAAATTAAGGAAAGATCACGTAGATATTTTGCAAACGGTGGTAGGTAATTTAACATGATAAATGTAACACCATAAGGAAAATCACTGTTGCACCTAAGAAAACGCTTCGCGAACAACTACTCATCACATGTCATCAACTAGAATCACGCATATTCTGCTACAATAGATGGACAGCCCCACAGGAAAAGAGAACAAGCTGATTATTTCGAAATTTCACTTAGTCAAATAACGTTTTCTCTTAGATTACACTTCGCTGGATAGGTGGAAATACACTATAAAACTGTTAAAATGATATTTATAACATCATTTTGAATGTTTAAAAATAATTTAAGGTGCGAAATTCCTCAATTTATTCACTCTCATAAGAACTATGAAACATAACGTGTTGTCTTAGTTTCGAAGTGGTGGACAATTTCTAATGTTCAGCACTCGATGAAAATGAAGTACACCCGAAATTATTATGCCAGCCCAATGAACAGCCCCGGTGATGTTAAGCCTTCCTTACTGGAAACTCTTACATCATATGTTGACGTATGATATAGTAGCACTTCCAACCATGGTGGTAAACTTAGCAATGAAGCGTTCAGACACTAAATATATAATATATTTTCCCCATTGAAGAACATGAGTAAAACAACCCTATTGACTCTAAACAATGATGTCTTTAACCTACATGGACGAGCTACAATTTGGTGTAGACTGCTTGATAACAGATACCCACAGCATGAATCGGAAGGTATTGGTACAATAAAACCCCTGAGTTACAAACAAAGCTAATCCCTGCAAATCCCCCTTGTGGGTGGGGGCGTTAGAATAACACCCACTGTATCCCCTGCCTGTCGTAAGAGGCGACTAAAAGGGGCCCCAGGGGCTTTGAACTTTGGAGCGACCACGGGGCTCTCAGCTGAGTCCTGGCATTGCTTCCACTTACTTGTGCCAGGCTCCTCACTTTCATCTATCATATCCGACCTCCCTTGGCCAACACTTGTTCTTTTCAGACTCCGATGGTATTACGTATGGATGCCTAGGGAGTCTTTCGGCCGATACCTTCATTTTTCGAATTGTCGGACCCCTTCCATTCTTTCTCTGTGATTAGTGTTATATAGAGGATGGTTGCCTAGTTGTATTTCCTCTTAAAACAATAATCACCACCACCACCATCCCTGCAAGTCACTATTTCTTATGTGTAACAGTGTTCAGATTGCTCCATCTGTCACACTATAAGTTTTGTCATACACCAAGATCTAGCCAAATGTTCCCGCAGGCAAGCACAGATTCTTTCAAAATACAATTACATCTAAATCACACGACACTTTGAAGCACATAGACACTGAAGGAACATCACCATATCAATTATCACTATCTAAATGAATTGTTTTTTCGAGGAATACGGATAGGTCAACCATTTAGAATTAGGAAAAATAGTCTTCCCTAATCTCAGACTTACTCACAGATGACATATGCACACTACTGTTTTGTAGAAATATTCACGATATACTGTATGTTCCTAATCCACTTCTCTCTTAATGTTTTATTCCTTAGAGAACTTAAGAATAGATGTATGAGAGACATTGCCATAGTTCGATTTAAATCCGGTTCACAACACGATAAAAACTAACATATTCGCACATGACTGCGTATAATTCCAGATCCTAGTGACCAGTGACCCATATAAATACACTCACACACTTATATTCTACATAGAAACTAATCGTCAACTTACATAAAATTACTCCAACTGAATGAGAAAACTAAAACGAATAGGCTCACCGTTATCGGTTGGACAGAGATCTTCCCTAACCACAAATTTTGGTTACACACATAGCCTACGATAGTTTGGTCTTTGACTTCCAAATTTTCCCGGTGAATATTCCTTATCCATTTCTCCTGTAGAGATCTATCTTCAGGGAATTTATAAGCTTCAGCAACGGTATAATTAGATCTACAACCACGAACGCAGCAGGAACGCATTTTGTGCTATGTTACAGCACGACAATATAAACACTATTATACATCAAAAATACCATCATATAAATTTCTAACAAAACACCATACTGATAAACCGTTATAGATTACTATTTTACCAAACATATACGTTATACTTTAATAATTCGATCAAAATAACACTCTTTAACAGAATGTAAACACAGATATGAACCAACCACATGTCTCAAACGCTCGCCCACGAAGTCGCCATTTTCCTCCTAATCGATAGTAACATTAAGGTCTGATATATTGTAGTCGGTCTTGATTGTAGTTGCTTATTGAAGCATACTGCAACACATGTCGACACGTCGAAGTCGATATCTGTCTTCAGTAAGTAATTGATATATTTTAATTTCGTCTTGATGACCATAGTTAACGTCAACACAGAGTTTGTAAAACTCCGAGCGGAAGGTTTTGATGAATTACAAGTCAAAACTTAAAATTGACACTACTTTTATCGGGACTTGAAAGCGATCCCTGTTTTCCGAAAAGAAATCGAGAAGAAGAGCAGCATTGCTTGACGCGTTTAATGGCGGTGTAAATACCTGTCTTTCTCTCCTCCTGGACCAATTTCTACGGTATTAAAAAACACCGGTTACCTGGCATTTGTTAAGCACGAGCTCTTTTACCAGCTCGTAAACATACCGACACGCATTGAAGTATGAACGATTTGTGTACGGGCTATTTCCAGATGGGTATTTCCCGACATCAAGGACATGATCAGTAATATTCACATTCCACATTTTAAAAGTAGATTACACAACTAAAACTCCCTAAATTCGTTTTGTTATTACAACTATATGATAAAAACTTGTTTTAACTACATAGCGTACTAATCTAGACGAAAATTCGTGTTAAGTCTGATAACTTGAATAGCTGTGATACTCGTAGGCCTACTGACGCACATACTGTAGATTATCTTTCATATCTCTCTATTCTTGCCATTTCAGTTCGATTTTTGTGCAAATTTTAGATAATTATCTTCTCTGTACTCGATTCCAATAATTTCCAGAATCACCAAAATCTCAGATCAGAAACGTTATAAAATATATTTTCCACATCTATAAATGGTATGTACTGTCCGTGTTGTGATCTTCCTAAGATTTTCCTTTTCCCTAGTAGTTTACTGTTGACCTAACATATCGAAGGTTTTCGGCGACGCAAGGATGAGAAAAGGCTACGACTGGGAAGGTAGCGACCATGGTCTTAATTAAGGTTCAGCCCCAGCAATTGCCTGGCGTGGAAATTGGAAAGCACGGGAAACCATCCTCAGGACTGCCGACGGTAGGATTTGAACCCACTATCTCCCGAATATAAGCTCACTGCTACGCGACCCTAACCGCGCGGCCAAATCTCTCTGTCTCCTCCAAGATAAACGTCAAAACAGGATTCCTTCGCATGTTCCTAACATGGCGCATAACATGACATGACATAAGAGTTTACGAACAGTAACTACATGTTCTAGCCTCTACCATAACGAATGGAATACCTAGTGTGATTACTCCGCTCTCTTAACATTGTCATTGATGGCCACGCCAGAGTGTGGCGCTGCAGTCGCAACGCACCAGCTGCAACAACACATGACCAAATTGTTGACGAAGGTAATAGCTTGCGTGCGTGAAGTCATGGTAACAATTTTAACACCTATCGAGGGAATTTGTTTGTTTTTATATTTTCCGAAAGTCTGTATTAATATCTGTGCAGTACTGTGTGTGCAGTCAGCTAGTTTTACATTATTTAGAGAAAATGTCATACTGTTTCGTTCCTGGTTGTAAATCGGATTGCGGAAGGAAGCCTGATGGAAGAAGATTTTTTATACCGCCAAGAGAAACTAGTCCCTTTGCGAAGTGGACGAGAGTTATTCCGCGGAATGATAGGCAATTGGCAATTGTCAGCCGAAAGCAGAGTATGTGGCATGCATTTTTTAAATGTTTTTTTGCTATTGGCTATACGTCGCACCCACACAGATAGGTCTTATGACAACAATGGGACAGGAAAGGGCTAGGAATGGGAAGGAAGCGGCCATGGCCTTAATTAAGATACAACCGCATTTGCCTGGTGTGAAAATGAGAAACCACGGACAACCATCTTCAGGACTGCCGACAGTGGGGTTCGAACCCACTATCTCCCGAATACTGGATATCGGCCGCACTTAAGCCACTGCAGCTATCGAGCTCGGTACACATGCATTTTTTTGGCAGATTTAATCTCTATATATAAAAGAACATGTCCTGACTGACTGACTGATTCATCATCGCAGAGTCAAAACTACTAGACATAATGAAATTAAATTTTGGGGATATATTCATATTGATGTGCAGGTGCTCGCTAAGGGAGAATTTGTGGATATTCCATGGCTAAGGGGGTTAAAGGGGGGGTGAATTTTAATAATGAGTGTATCTATATCTCAAAACTTTAAAAGTTTACAGATGTAAAAATTGGCATTTAGAATCTCCTTTAAAAATAAAGAAACACGTAATTTTTGGTTTTCGGAAAATCCCAATAGGAGGGGTGAAAAGGGGTGAAAAAGTGGTTGAATGCCTTTAATGAGGCTACTTACATTTCAGAAACTGAATATATTACAGACCTGAAAATTGGTATTTGGGATCTCCTTTAAAAATAAAGAAACACATTTTATTTTTGTTTTTGGAAAATCCAAATAATGGGGCGTCTAAAGAGGGGTGAATTTTTAAAATGAGTGTATCTATAAGTCAAAACTTTAAAAGTTTACAGATGTAAAAATTAGTTTTTAGAATATCCTTTAAAAATAAAGAAACACGTATTTTTTGGTTTCGGAAAATCCCAATAGGACGGGTGAAAAGGGGTGAAAAAGTGGTTGAATGCCTTTAATGAGGATACTTATATATCAGAAATTGAAGATATTACAGACCTGAAATTTGGTATATGGGGTCTCCTTTAAAAACAAAGAAACAGGTATTTTTTTGTTTTTGAAAAATCCAATTAATGGGGGTTAAACAGGAGTGACAAATTGCGGTTAATTTTTAGAAAGACTATATTTACAGTATATCTCAGAAACGTGAAATGTTACAGACGTAAAAATTGGTATCTGGAATCTCCTATAAAAGTAAAGAAGCATAGGTCATTTGTTTTTGGAAACTCCACTTAAGGGGAACTAAAAAGGGGGTTGAATTTTAAAATGAGAATTTCTACAGTTTATTTCAAAAACTTAACATGTTAGAGAAGTGAAAAATGGTATTTTTTATCTCTATTAAAAATAAAAACGTGTATTTTTAGATTTCGGAAAAAACACTTGGGTGGGGGGTAGGGGGTTAAAAGTGACTGAAAATGGGGTTGAATTCTTTTAATTAGGATACTGATATCTCAAAAATGAAGATGAGACAGACGTGAAATTTGGTATTTGGAATCTGCTTTAAAAGTAAAGAAACTTGGTATTTGGAATCTGCTTTAAAAGTAAAGAAACACGTATTCTTGGAAAATCCAATGAAAAGGGAGGGGGGATTTGAAAGAATTGAAAAATTAATTGAAATAATTGTATGAGGATACTTACATCTAATAAAAACTGAAGTTGTTGCAGGCGTGAAAATTAGTATTGGATCTCCTTTAAAAACAAATAAGAACACGTTTGTGGGGGGGGGGGGGGGGAGCGGGGGGAATCATCTCGGGGGGCGGGAGTGAAAAGGAGTGGAATTACTTTCATGAGGACACATATCTCAAAAACTGAAGATGTTAGGGTCGTGAAAACTGGCATTTAGAATATCCTTCACTATTAGAGAAACAAGAATTTTTGCCGGAAAATTCACAGAAAGGGGGGGTGGCGTGTGAAAGGAAGTGAATTATGTTTATGGGTATACTTATATCTCAAAACTGAATGTAACAGACATGAGCATTGGTATTTGGAATCTCCTTTAAACATAAAGAAAAATGCCTTCTTTTTGGTGGGAAGGGGGGGGGGTAAATCAACAGCGGTGGGGTGAAAAAGCAGGTGAGACCAATTGATTTTGCTGTTCATAATGTAATTATAAGGATCCTCTGTGGCTCAGGTGGCAGCGCGCCGGCCTCTCACCGTTGGGTTCCGTGGTTCAAATCCCGGTCACTCCATGTGAGATTTGTGCTGGACAAAGCGGAGGCGGGACAGGTATTTCTCCGGGTACTCCGGTTTTCCCTGTCATCATTCATTCCAGCAACACTCTCCAATATCATTTCATTTGTCATTCATTAATCATTGCCCCAGATGAGTGCGACAGGCTTCGGCAGCCGGCACAATTCAAATCCTCGCCGCTAGATGGTGACTTTATTCATTCCATTCTTGACCCGGTCGAATGACTGGAAACAGGCTGTGGATTTTCAATGTACTTATTCTGATCATAAACCGATCATTTTTAATTTTTTCTGGGTTTGTTTTCAAGAGCCATCTTTTTCTTTGGATAAAGTTCTTAGATTACAGTAGATTCTCCTGGCATTTAAATAAAAATTTAACACATTTGAAATAAACGATAGAAATGAGATTTACCGTGCAATTGTTCACCTGTATAGCAAGGTCAACAATGCACGGAAGTATGTCATTCGTATCGCCAGTAATCCCGCGCACTTGCCTACGCGCGACAATGGTGCTGGTCACATAGTCAGCAATGACAATGGCATCAGATGTAATTTACCGCCAAGTAGCGGTCTTGCATCTTGCTGTGGGGTCCATAATAATAATAATAATAATAATAATAATAATAATAATAATAATAATAATAATA